>NC_056745.1:686109205-686409205 GCF_019279795.1 Protopterus annectens | reverse complement strand
AATATCTTTGCTTCAGGGCACGATCTCAACACTTTCAGTTCTCTGCACTTCCTTTTGGCTTATCTACTGCTCCCAGAGTCTTCACAAAATGCCTGTCTCCGGCCATTGCTTTTTGCAGACAAAGAAATATTCAAACTTACCCCTAATTAGATGACTGCCTTATTTAGGCAGACTGCCAGGAAAAGCTGCTCAAAACCCTGGCTTTTGTAAAGGACCTACTAACCTCCTTAGGGTACACAATCAACAAAAAGTAATCCAAACAGGTACCCACCAAAAGGATAATATTCCTGGGAGCAAGTCTGGACACAGTATCCCAGATGGCATGCCTAACACCAGGGAAACAAAGTTTCCTATCAGCTTACTTCTCTGAACTGGCCACCAGGCCTCAGCTTTCTGCAAGGGAAATCCTGCAAGTCTTGGGGTTCATGGCATCCTGCATACTCCTTATTCCATATGCCAGACTGCATATGAGGAATCTTCAATGGTACCTAAAAAGCCTTTGGTGTCAACACTGTCAAGATCTGGAAACTCTTTTATCTATTATTCTTTGCCTGAGGAAGGAATTTCTTTGATGGGCAACAGCCTGCTCCCACAACAAGGGACTGCCCTTCTCCCCACACCCCGCTGCCCAGAACCTCACCACAGATGCATCAGACTACACTTGGGTTGCACACCTGGACCGCAGGTGCATACAGGGCCAATTGAACCCCCAGCAACTCCCACTGCACATCAATCTAAAAGAGATGATGTCTGTGCAGAAGGCTTGATAGCTTTCAACCCCCTTCTCTCTCCAGGGGTTCTCCTGATCAAAACAGACAACAACACAGTGATGTGGTACATCAACAAGCAGGAAGGGACTCACTGCAGAAATTAGAACTGATCAGGTAAGGACTCATTCATAAGATAGAAGAGGTCACTTAAGGTTAATCATTTGTGAACTGAGGGGGTGGAGCTAGGAACTAAACCATCTATTTAAGGGGTAAAATAAAACATTTCAGAGCTTTACCAGAAAGGCTCATCCAGGCTCTACTACACTTTGCTGTGAAGGAAAGGTTAGTTTGCTTTTATTTGTTGTATTTTGTATTACTTTATTGCCTTTTTATATTTTAAATACTGTGGTTTGTTTTCTTTACCTTGTGTTTTACTTGCATTCTGCTTTAACTGCATATTAAAACTACTTCAAAAGAGACCACAGCTCTGTCTCTTCTGAGACAGGCAGAAATTAGAACTGATCAATTAAGGACTCGTTCATAAGATAGAAGAGGTCACTTTAGGTTAATCCTTTGTGAACTGAGGGGGTGGAGCTAGGAACTAAACCTTCTATTTAAGGGGTAAAATAAAACATTTCAGAGCTTTACCAGAAAGGCTCATCCAGACTTTGCTACACTTTCCTGTGAAGGAAAGGTTGGTTTGCTTTAATTTGTTGTATTTTGTATTACTTTATTGTCTTTTTATATTTTGAATACTGTGGTTTGTTTTCTTTACCTTGTGTTTTACTTGCATTCTGCTTTAACTGCGTATTAAAACTTAAAAAGAGACCACAGCTCTGTCTCTTCTGAGTCAGGCAGAATTTTTTTCCCACCCAGTTACAGTTGTCTTGTTAAATACCAGTGTCTTTTTAGTTGCCTGCCTCTTATGTTAATCTGACCATTTATCTCATTTCCTCTCTACTTTCAATGGCTTGTGTGAGTAATCACAAAATCATCATTTTTGAAATCCCTCCCCTTCAACTATTTAAATTTATTGGCCATCCTACTGTATTCCATAGTACCAGAATACAAAAGTGACCACCCCTTTCAATCCATCTTGCTGTTTTAAAAATAGTAACTCTCTACTAAACCTTAACTGTTTAAACAGGTAAAACTTAAGTTACCTACTTTCACATTTAACTTCTCTAGTGCACACTGCAGTGTGCATTTTTTTTTCATCTTACATTTAAGCATCCCTGTGACTAGCACTTGCTCTGATACTTGCTGGAAAGCACTAGGAAGCCTTAAACTGATACAAGCACTCAACTCTCATTGTTAATAAGGAGAAATTAATCGTAGGCACTAAGCAGCCTATAATTGCAAAGTACCTTGCTAAGGTAAGGGAAAACAGCTCCTGTACTTTACAAAAAAAAAGCACCAAACCAGGCATGTCCAAGGGTCAGCTTCCGGTGATTTCTCCTGTCCACCTGGTGAATCTGGGCATACTGGGGCAATGCAGCAATTGCCTTGTACACAGACAACCCACTCCTCCTACCACCCAACACTACAACCTGTGAGAGATGCACTTACATAGCCAAAATGGAAGCAAAGCTCTCTCCACCCAAGATTGTGTTAGACAGTCAAGAGGAGAAGGTTAACACCCACACCACACCTCAAGGAACACATAGCACTTCTAAACCCACACCACCAACTTCCACATATAGCAACACTAAATCCACATATGCAGAGGCCCTTAACTGTAACCTGCCCAAGCAACAAGGACCTCTGAAGCTGAAATGCAAACAAACACCAATCACAACCAGAGTGTCACATAGCTCACAACACCAGTGTGCCACCCAGCAACAGCCCCTAAGGCAAGACAACATACCTGACACTTTAGTCATAGGTGACTATATAGTCCGGCACACTGATGTCCCACTCACCAGGTTGAACAAGGAGAAAATTACAGTCAGCTACCTGTCGGTTGCCAGGATCCACCAGGTAACGCATGCACTCAAGTCACTCCACAACAAGTACAAATATGGCTCTGTCATTGTCCATGTTGGAGTGAATGACTTGAGACGTACCTCCCTGGACTACATGAAAAGAGACATGGAAGAGCTCTCGGATCATGTGGCCCAGGCAGGTATGACCCTAGCCCTGAGTAGCATACTGCCTTTGCCCAGAATTATACCACAATATAAGGACAAAATGATTGACTTCAACAATTGGCTAAGCTTCTGGTGTCATTCAAAGGGAATCCAGTATCTGTCTGCCTGGGACGACATGGTCGACAGACCACGATGCTTTGCCAGAGATGGTCTGCACCTGTCACCCCTGGGATTCAGGTTACTGGCTAATGCTCTTGCCACCACTATAGTGCCTTTTTTAGGCAAAGTTCAAAGGACAAAACCACCACCATAACAGATACAAGCATGCAAAATCTGAAGGTAATGCTACTCAATGGTAGAAGTCTAAACCTCAAAATGCACTCTCTCGAGGCACTCCTAAAAATGGAGAACATTGATATCTGTGCAGTAACTGAGACCTGGTTCAAGGCTCCAGAGAGCACCCCTGCAATACCAGGCTACGATTCTTACCACACTTTTCGGCCACCAAACCAGGACCGAAACACTAAAGGTGGAGGAGTGTCAATATTCACCAAGGATATTCACACCACCAGGCTAGTTGCCCAACACAATGCATCTGAAATTCTCCAGGTGCAACTAACACTAGGTAAGACTGCAATCCAAATTGTAGCTTGCTACAGATCCCCCACCATGCCCCACGATTCTCACTACACCTTTCTAAACATACTGGAAAATATTAAGATAGAACCAAACACCCTAATACTGGGTGATTTTAACTACCCTGCCATTAGCTGGGAAAACTACTCGTGTACCAACACCTTTGCCCAATGGTTCTTGGAATTCATAAATTCCAACGCCCTGGATGAGCTAATCCATAGTCCCACCAGGGGCTCCAATATCCTAGACCTGGTCATTACCAACATGTGAAATCGATGCTCCACACCTATGGTTACCCCCTCGTTAGTCAGGTCTGACCATAAGCTAATCACCCTTAACATCCACATCCCCCCCCCCCCAGTAAGGAAACCTCCATAAAAAAACTTCTCCAAAGCCAACTTCATGCTACTCAAGTCAGAAGTGACAAACTTCATGACAGCCGTGCAGACGGGAACTGAAAGTTCAACTGCTGAATCCTACACTAAAGCACTGTACGAGCACATCCACTCGTGCATGAATCGTGCCATCCCAAATAGAACCAAGATGCTCTCATCCAAAAAAAGGAAGCCAATCTTGTGGTCCCCTGCCATAAACAAACTTTACAACAAAAGGAAGAAACTGCTGCAGAAAAGAGGAAAATCCCAGGATGCAAAAAAACTCCCTTACCGGCCTCAGTAAGAAACTGAGATCCCTCATAAAATCCTCCAAAGCTAGTTATGAAAATAAAATTGCCAAAGATTCCAAAGACAACCACAAGGCATTCTATAACTATGTCAAGAATCTAAATGGCAATGCTCAGATCTGCTCTGAGCTAAAACAGAATGGCATTAAATATACTGATCCCAAGGATATTGCCAATATCCTGGCAGATCGATTTAGTGCCAACTTCATTCCCCTCTCACCCCCTAAATGGCCCATCTCAGTACCGGATGATTGCCAAATTCCAGTAATAACGGCCACACAGGTAAAAAATGCACTCTCCAAAGCTAAGAATACAGCATCCATGGGACCAGATGACATCCTGGGCTGTGTACTACATGAACTACAATATGAACTGGCACCTCACCTAAGTGTCATGTTTAATCATAGCCTCACCTCAGGTTTCATGCCCACTGAGTGGTGCAGAGCTACAGTTATTCCACTCCACAAGGGGGGATCCACCTTGGATCCCAGAAACTACCGTCCCATCAGTCTGACGAGCCTTATCTGCAAGGCCATGGAGCGTATTATCATGGAACTTATAAACAAAGACATTGGCAACCTTCAAACACTGGACCCCACCCAGTTTGGGTTCGTGAAGGGCCAATCTTGTCTCCTGAACCTGATTGACTTCTTCAAATCAGTCTCCAGAGCCATGGACAAGGGTAAGGTGGTTCACACAGCCTATCTAGACCTTGCCAAGGCCTTTGACACCATCCCCCACTTTGGAATCATAGATAAACCTACTAAGCTGGGCATTAATCCCTACATCACCCAATGGGTTGCTAACTGGCTTACTGATAGAACCCACACTGTAAACGTAGCCGACTCCAAATCCAGCTCCAGACGAGTGACAAGTGGAGTACCTCAGAGTTCAGTCCTGGGACCGCTCTTGTTTGGCATCTACTTCTCTGAAGTACAGGCCAACACTAAGGGACTCTGGCTAACAAAGTTCGCAGATGACTCCAAACTGGGAGCCATTATTGAATCCACAAATGATGTGAATACTCTACAAAAGAGCCTTACAGAAACAGATGCTTGATGCCAGAGCCATGGGCTCAAGCTCAATGCCAAGAAATGTATAGTTATCCCCTTTGGGAAAAAACATGTACCCGTGAATTACCATATAGGTGGCAGTACACTAAACACCGAAAGTGTGATAAGAGACTTAGGGACACAGGTGGACAGTGGTCTCACGTTTGTAAACACATCACCACAACAGTCAGGAAATCCTTCTTTGTGAAACACCTCATCACTAAGGGCTTTCCATCCAGAAAAAAAGAGGTCATTGTCCCACTGTACTCATCCCTCATTAGACCCATTATAGAATACAATGCCCCATTTGGTATGTACCTCTCAAGACATCTGCAACAACTGGAAAGGGCACAGAAATACCTCACTAAAAGAATCACAGGCCTAAAGCAGATGCCCTACGCTGACCACCTTAAAAAACTCCAGCTATACTCTGTTGCATATCATCTACTCAGAGGCGATCCCTGCTTAACATACAAGACCATGTCAAACCCAGAGCTGTTGGACATGCTACATTTAAAGAAATCCCAATCTGTCAGAGCCACATGCTCCAAGGATTTAAACCTTGTCATCACAATAAACAAAACATGCTGGAGGGATAGGTTCCTGACCCAGAGACTCCCTAGACTCTGGAATAGATTGCCAGTACATGTCAAGCAGAGTGCCTCTTTGGCCCTCTTCAAAAGGAACCTTGACGATTGGATGGGAGAAAGGAAATTCACCCCGAGGGTCACGTCATTCGCCCTGCTAGACAGGGTTCCAGGGAAGTAAATAGTGTGTGAAGAAATAGCCAGGGAATTGTTATGGCTAGGCTTGTATAGGCCCTAGGGCTGATAGCCTATTACCAACCTATGAACTCCTACCCGCTGTGCTTGCTGTCCCTGAGCCTTTGGTTCACAGCCTCTTCCATGCAACTACACCTGTTTGCACAATACCTGCCAGGTTCTCTCAACTGCCTGGCAGACCAATTAAGCAGAAAACTTTTGGACCCCCAGTAGTGGCAGCTCAATAGAAACACCTTCTTACTAATAACTCAGAAATGGGAAACCCCAGAGGTCGACCTCTTTGCCTCCCACACCAACTATCAGCTCAGCAAATTCTGCACCTGGGAGCATCACTGCATGGCATGGAAAGTGGATGCTCTGTCCTTCCCCTGGGTAAACCTCTCGGTCTGTGCCTTTCCTCCCCTACCACACATTCCCAAGGTACTGATCAAAATAAGAGAGGAAAAACCAAGGACCATTCTCATAGCTCCAGACTGGCACAGACAGCAGTGGTACCCCTTGCTGCGCAGCCTGTCCCCACTGCACCCATAGAATCTTCCTCAGATTCCCAACCTCCCAACCCAGATGGAAGGGGAATTCATGCACCCCCAATTGCAGACACTCAATTTGGCAGCTTGGCTTATACCCTGACCAATCTGCCATCCTCAGTAAACAGATTCTGGATGTTATCCGAGAGGCCAGACACCCTAGCACCAGAAAGTCTTATGCAGATAAATTTAAAAGGTTCTGCACCTGGATCCAGGCTAAGGGGGCAATACAGCACAGCCTTCCATCCCTCTCATCCTGGATTACTTAGCTGACCTACTACACAGTGGTCTCCCTTTCTCCTCTATAAAAATTCATGCCTCTGCTATTTCAGCTAATTTTCCCACTGAGCAGCCTCTTTTTTCACAACCTCTGATCAAACAGTTCCTCAGAGGAGCTAACAACTTGAGGCCCCCCAGAAGGGCAACAACACCAGCTTGGGACCTTAATTTTGTCTTGGAAAAGCTCACCCTACCTCCGTTCGAACCAGCTTCTTCTGCAGAGCTAAAATTTATCTCCTGGAAGACAGCCTTCCTTCCTGGCCATCACTTCAGCCAGAAGAGTCTCTGAGCTGCAAGCACTCTTGGCAGTGGAACCCTTCATCATCTTCCATGCAGACAGGGTATCCCTCAGAACCAATCCATCATTCATGCCCAAGGTGGTGTCCAGTATGGCTCTCAACCAATACATCCATTTGCCCACCTTCTTTCCTAACCCTCAAAACAAGGGGGGATGGATTCTCCACTCTCTAGATGTGCACAGACAGTTCAGATGCTATCTGGACAGAACTAAACCCATCAGAAAATCTGATCAAATGCTGGTTAGCTTTGCTTCATGGGCAGAGGGCAAAGCCATCTCCAAGTGAACCATTTCCAAATGGATAGCACACTGCATCCATTTCTCCTACAAACAGCATGGCAAGCCTCCCACCAAGGGGGTCAGGACACACTCCACCAGAGCAGCCTCCACCTCTGCAGCTTTCCTCAGAGGAGTCCCCACCAGGGACATCCTGGAGGCTGCCACCTGGACATCTGTTCACACCTTTACCAAACATTACCACCTGCCTCTCCTTTCCAAATCCAGGACAGGTTTTGCCTCTGCAGTCTTGCAGGGCATGCTAGCCAGCCCCTAGCTTCCTTGACTGCCTCCACCCATTTCTTCAGCTTTGGGAATCTATCCAAATGTGATGACTGCAACAGTGAAACATGAAGAACATAGTACAGTTGTATACACTTAACATAAATGTAGATGTTTGAGTGTCTTCGCTGTTGCAGTCCTGGTTTCCCTCCCTCCTTCCCCCTTTTTCTTTTTGTTGTTCTCCTTTCCTTACAAGGGACATATTGGTATTTATTCTCCACTGGTGGGGTTCTGCCACCAGAGCCTGGCCTCCTATTTTGGGGACTCCTGATCGGTTAGGGCAAGAAAAACTGATGTAATGGTGCCGGCTGCTTTCCTTTATATCACTGACTACCTGACGTCAGTCCTCAAGTGACAGCAACCAATGTAGAAATACTAAGTCTCTGGTATTCAGGCCGGCCAAGGGCTACCCTGGCAGGGATAACCTAAATATGATGACTGCAACAGTGAAGACACTCGAACATCTGCATGTATGGTAAGTGTACACAACTGTACTTTTGGCCACCATCATCATCAGAGTCTGCTAATAATCTGACATCAGGTGGTAAGAGTCCTACACTTCCATCGTCAGGATCCCATGTGATAATAAGCAACAAACACAGAAAATAATTAATAGCTACACTGCTATAGTCAAATGTATGCTAAGAAAGTAACAGTGGTGCCTCTAGCACAGGCAGTACAGCAATGCACACAATAGTCCTGACACCCACATCACACATATGGATAAAATTATATATTTCTTTGAAATGCTAATCACCACTGACCAAAAAGGTATTTGGCTTACCATGTGCAGTTGATGCTATGCTTTCCATGGACAATGGTCCTGGAAGAGGTTAAGGAAAACATCATCACAGTGAACAATAACACAGAGGTTTAAAACTTTTTGCCCTTTATAAGTCCAGTAACTATACTTTCAACAAGAACTTGGATGACAAGTCCAACTTAAGCTCATGTGTAATCAGTCAGAATGTGTTGTTAACTGCAGCAATCAACAATTCCTCCAGCCACAAACAATTTTATTGTTAAACAGAATTAACATATTGCTCTCAGTATTTTACTATACAAGGGTGTTTAACAATTGAGATACATAAGCCTACCTGGAAGCTCCTCGTGGGACATACTTGTCCCTAAAACAGTAGCACCGGTGTCAAGGACATGCTGTTCTGCACTTTCTTGGGAGCTGTCTGGATTCTTGACAGTGGACAGGAGCTCATTTGCTGTTAGTGGTGGCTGTGTAGCAGGCCCCCCTGTTACCCATCCGGTCACAAGCTACTGCAGCTGCTGTCCTTCTTGCAGATGAGATCATGTCAGTAGCCCTGTGGCGCACCTGATCATATGTGCTGCTGTGGCCTCCTACTGCATTCATATCAGCAACTATCTCCAAATTTGCATTCTGCACGACGTATCTCCACTTCCCCTCTCAAGCAGAAAGGCACCATGTCACCTAAAAGCTTCCACAATAACCTGATTCTCAGGGTCACTGAAGGGGGTTTTGGGGGTTGAGATTCCTGGGTGCCATAGTCCAAGGTGACCTAAAACACAATAGAAGGATAATACACATAAGTATCATATAACTGAAGTCCGGTTTCCAGACAAAACATAAAAGTAGCATTTCACTGTTACCCACGGGAGAAATATAAAAACAGTCTAGATACTGAAATATAAAAAACAGGACTTGTGTGGTTGTAAAATATTACACTCACACACAAAGCAAGGCTGGAGTAACAATAGCAACATATCCTTGTTTGTGCCAAAACAGAAATGTAACTTTGCTCCCCCACCCCCAAAAGAACAGGCAAATGACACATTTTGCTAACAAACCATCAGAGAAATACTAAAGGTGCTATCAAACGAATTGTCCCTGAAACATGTCTATAGGTTTAACACAGAACATTCCATTTTCAGGTATCGCCAATCATGTTTGCCTGTGGCCAGTACTCTCTTAGAGGTGTGTATGGTCTAGCCTGTAGGGCTAACACCCCTGTGTCATTGACAATATAGAAGATTTACCATTTCACAAAAAAAACAATAGAAGAGTGTACACAAAAAACAGTTGTACTGATGGCATGGGCATGTTTGTCACGGCATTTCACTTTCTCAGATGCACAGCCTTATTAACTGTCATCACAAGTGCAAATGTTGCATTTCTAAGTAATGCATACAGATAAAAGTAGAATTTGCTAATGCAGATATATGTATAGTAACAGATTTTTAATGACATTTCAGCATATGCAGTATATAGCTGAAAATGCAAGCATACCTTCTCAATGTCAGTAGTCTTCTGTGGAGATATAGCCCAAAGTAATAGCCTCTTCTGTGTCCTCCACATAAACAGGTCTCCTCACCTTCAGGTTCCTTAGCTACACAGTTGCCTTTTTATAGCTTCATAGGTTCATAGGGTGATACTAGGCTATGGGCCTGGAGGCCCTTATAAGCCTAGCCAAGAATTTCACCCATGTTCCCAAAAAGTCAGCATCTGTTTTCCCTATCCAGCAGGAACACAATTTTCTGTTTCCCATCCAGTCATCCAGATTCCTCTTAAAGAGGGCTAGTGAGGTACTCTGCTTGACATGGAGATGGTCTGTTCCACAGATGGGGGAGTTGGGACACAAATCTATCCTGCCAAGTTCTATTAGTGTCACAGACCAGATTGAGACCTTGCATGCGGGTTGCATGAGTGGAGTTTGACTTACGGATATGCAGCAACTCCATCAAGGCTGAATCTGAGATCGCCTTGTATGCCAGACATAGGTCACTTCTGAGCAGTCTGTATGAGAATGAGTAGAGGGACAGGGTTTGTAGCCTATCTGTATAGGATAGGTGTTTGAGACCCTGGATTTTCCTGGTCAGGAACCTTTGTGATCTCTCCAACTGCTGCATGTGCTTGGCAAGGTATATGCCAAAGGGGGCATTGTACTAGATAATGGGTCTGATAAGGGAGGAGTACAGGGATGTTATGACCTCCTTGTTCCTGGATGAAATACCCTTATTTATGAGGTGGGCCATGTAGAAAGCCTTCCGTACAATGGAGGCAACAAGGTGGTCGAATGTCAGGTTGCTATCGGCTTGGGTGCCCAAGTCCCTCACAACTGATTCCATGCTTACTACATTATTAATGTGATAATGAGTGGGGGCATCATTTTCCCCAAAGGGGATAATGATGCATTTCTTGGCATTCAGTTTGAGGTCATGCTTCTGGCACCAGTCATTAGTTTGATTAAGGCCCTCTTGGAGGATGTTCACATCCCTAGGGGGATTTATGACAGTTCCCAGCTTGCAGTCCCTCTTGGAGGAAGTTCACATCACTAGGGGGATTTATGACAGTTCCCAGCTTGCAGTCATCTGCAAACTTGGTCAGCCACAGACCACTGGTTTTGGCTTGCACCACAGAAAAGTATATCCCAAATAGCAGAGGCCCCAAGACTGATCCTTGGGGTACGCTGCTTGTTACGGGTCTAGTACTAGAGGTAGCTTCCCCTGCTTTGACTGAGAGGGTTCTATCAGTGAGCCAGTTAATTACCCATCTGGTAACATATGGGTTTATGCGTAGCTGGGAGAGTTTATCTGCTATGCCCGAGTGAGGAATTGTGTTGAAGGCTTTGGCTAGGTCAAGGTGTGCACTGTCTTGCCATCATCCATCACTTTTGTGAATGTTTCGAAGAAGGTGACTAAGTTTTAACTGGCATGATCTCCCTTTGACAAAACCAAACTGTGTGGGATCAAGCGTTTGGAGATTGCCAATGTCCTTCTTTATAAGGTCCGTGATAATGTGTTCCATGGCCTTGCAGACCAGGCTAGTTAGGGTGATTGACCTGTTCATGTTTGAACTAGAATAGGTCTTCCACTGTATGGTTGGGTAGTTAAAGTCACCCAGGATCAGGGTAGAGGGCTGAATGTTGATGCATTCAAGTAAGTCCAGATAGGTGGAGTGGGCCTCCTGAGTCATGGTTGGAGGTCTGTAGATTCAGGGCTGTGAGCATGGTGAAGATGCAAATTAGGTGTGAACTCCTTACAATTGCTGAATCCCAAATACTTGGCTGTGTGTAGCAGATGTAAATATAGTGCAGGTACTCCCTCATTGTGGGTTGCTAATGGACTGCAACTGTGAATGATTACTGGTAGGTAGAAGGAAAACACAACAGCAATGCAGACTGCCCTACCTCCAGTGGGTGTGTCAGCCAGGTTAGACTTATAAAGTGTAGAAGTAATTTTATCAAGGTTTAAAATGTAAGTAAGCACACAATTCACAGTTTCTGTTCATTAATATACAACCCTTCCCTTCATTTGTTGACAACTGTATATTATTGCCATTTAATATTCTAACACATTTTAAGGACAATAATATAGAATGCCTTATGGACTGCATGCCTCAGATTACTGCTCAGATAAGACAGGAATGAGCAAACACAGAGAGATAAGACAGAGCTGCATTTTTGCAAGCAGTAGTCATAAATGGTTGTGTGGTCACGCAGTGCACTACATCTGAAATTAATACATGTACAAATAACTGTCATATGGCTTGTTAGTACTGTGGATGGTATTGAATTTGGTTGTATGCATAATGATTTCAGTTCAAAACTGTTGGTGTGGCAACAAGGGATAAATCACCCTTACTGTGGAGTGAGAGTTCAAATCCAGACCTGTGTAAAAATATTTCATGTGTAACAACAAACATGTATTGTTTATTTCATAGATTGCTTTTCTTCATTTCAGCAATTTTTCCCTTTTTCTTTTAATTTGCAGTGCTTGCTCTGTGTGCCACTTAGTGCAAACAAGGGAATTGGAGAAACAATAAATGTCAGGTTTAGTTTTGCTTATCTCGTTCACACTGTGCTTAGCTGTGTGCAAACCAGGACTAGTGGCCCACATGAGAAGTAGACAGTACATCTGCAAACAGGGCATCTGTGAAAGTGTAAAGATCAAAAAGGATACATTGTTGCAGTTTTTGCTTTTCATTGCACAGTGCTGCTAAGCGACATAGTGCAAGCTTCCCCAACACCTGCAGCCATCAAACACCTGCATACAAGAAGCAGACAGTAATCGAAAATTAATGCATTCAATTAATTCTGTTGGGCACTGTGCAAACATGCTAATCATTGTTATGTGGAGATTAACACACAGAACTTAAGAATGACTAGAAAATTATGGAACTGTCATGTAACTACTCCTGTGGCGGCAGGTGTAAGTGTAGGGCAGTAAGACAGATGGCTCTGGGTTCTAATGCAGGAAGTGCAACATATTTTTAAAGTTGTGACAGTCCAGTTTATAACAATGAAGAGAAAAATATACAAATGTTAATTCAACATTCTTGTGGCAATATGTGTAAGTCTAGAGCTGCCATACACATGGTCCTGGGTTCTAATAAAAGACATTCCAGACATTTTTACTGTTGTTCCATTCCCCAGTATATTCAATCTCACTTATAACACTTTAGATACTGGAGCTGATGTGAATTATATGTATGTGAGACAAGACATCCTTATTGTGTTTTCATATGTATGACTGAGGGTATAATTTCTTTAAGTATAATTGTGCTATCTGGGCTTGGATGGCCTCACATTTAATTAAGACACATGCACAACTGAATCTATATACAATAACCTTGTCAGGTCACACACATACATGTTTAACACCTCAAAGTGTAAACTGTATTTAGGAATGATTCATGACTATGTCTGAGCAGCACTTCTGTGGCAAAGTTGGAAAATCACTGCTGTGGAGGAAAATGTTTTGTCCCTTTTGCCTAGGTTTGAATCCAACAGTTTAAAAATCAAATTAAAAAATCAATTTTATCAATGTATAAACCCAAAAATTTGTCAGGTCATGAAATGTATGCCCCCAGTGCACGTCTGCAAACGTAACTCACCTAAGTTACCTTCCAGTTTTCAAAATATATTTCCAAGATATGTTCCCATCCAGAGAAACCACAGTGCTTCCTCACCAAGAAAATATCATGCATATGCTCCCAAAGTACACAGGACATCTAAAAGCTCTGCAACAATACTACTACTACTACATCTCCTACAGACTACTTTTTGATCTCTGCTTATCTTAAAAAGCTGCAAATGGCCCTGTCCTCAAAAGGAATTGCAAAGCTTGTAATCCAGGGGACCACTGAGGAAGCTAACCCAAATTCCCAGTTATTCCCCAAGCAGTTTTGGATTAAGGGATTTGCTCATGGTCACATAGTAGGCAAATAAGGGCTGAGGGAATCAAACCCTATACCACAGGAGCTACAGCTCAGAGACTTAACCCTCTACATCATCCGCCAGCTACTTGACATTTACATGTTCATAAAACAGATAACACCACTTATACTCATTCTAGGGACATAACTCTATAGTATAATATTAACAGAAGCTGTTGGTTGGATAGATACCTTTCCCAAAGGATCCCCTATCAATGGAATAAGCTCAATTTCTGTACCAAGCAAGTTAGCTCCCTAGCATTTTTAAATCTCAACATGGATGAGTGGATGGGGATACAAAAATTCATAAATTCACCCCTCACCTAATTCCTCAGACCCTTATGGACTGAGGCAGCAAGTAGTGGGAATTGCAATGGCTAGGCCCCTAATGGTCTACTTAACTGACTGCCTGACAGATGCCTGTCTATGAACGTAAAGTAAAAAAATATACTTGTAGCTGCCAAAGGTGTATGAGCTACAAGCCAAACAGTACGTAAAAAAACAAAAACACCACCACAAACATCTGAATCCTTTAATAAAATGTAGAACGTAGAACAAGTAAAATGAAATAAAATGCAATCCCCTGTTTTTTCTTAAACGATAAGTGCTTTCGGAAATATCCTTCTTCAGATCGTATAGTATGTTAGGGGAATTTGTTTGTGTCTTTCGGCTTTTCCCGGTTAGGGGTCGCCACAGCGGAACTCCTGTCCGCTAATGATTGGTAGTGGATTTTTACGTGCCGGGTTACCAGCTGTGACGCACAACCTTCAACGAAGGCACACCCCATTCACGTATGCCTCCACACAAAAGACGCTCTAGCTGAGAATCGAATGGGACAACGTCTTGCTATGAGGCGACAATGCTACCGCAGCACCACCACCGTGGATATACTCAATAAAAAAAAAACAATTCCATCCAATCAAAGGTCAGTGTAAAGCCAACGCCTTCTCCATGATCCAATCAACTGTAGACCAATAAAAATGGTCAAAAGCGGACACTCCTCTTTTTCATCCAATAGTAGGTCTCCTGTTCTTTAATATAGGTCGTAAAGGAACAACCGCATTCAAGCCTGGGGGCTTATCCGCTCTCAAGTTGATAATCCATTTAATTTTATTGCGTTCTGTAGCATTAGTAATGTCCCCTTGTTTCATACCCAGGAAAGTAGTTTCTAACACTTCAAAATAAAATCGATGGGAAGGAAATTGCATAATATGGCTAGCAAGACGATTCTTGGGGACTTTGTGACAAATATCGCAAAGATGTCTCAAAACTCTGTTTTTGAAACACTGGTCAGTTTTGCCTACATAATAAGCAGGACACTCTGAACAAGCAGCCAGGTACACAACATGAGGAGTTTTACAATCAGCCTGGCAGGAGAAATGATACTGGATCTTGCTAACAGGGTGTATAAATGAATTGCTGGTATCAATGCTATTACAAGCCATGCATCTGCCACAACGAGAAGTTCCTTTTTAGTTGTTTTAATAGATATATTCTTCACACCATCCTTCATGCAGAATAGACGTTTCAAGTTCTTTTTATTTTTAAAGGTGAATCTAGGTGTTTCACCGACAACCTCCCGAATCTTGTCATCTTGTGTTAGGATGGGCCAGTATTTTTTTATGATCCCACATATTTCATGACAATCATTAGTGTATGTTAAAGTAAAATTCACTCCACTTCTATTATAATTAGCAGATGCCCTCCTATTACTGGGGAGTATTAGTTCTATGCAGTAGTGGGGCTCCTTTATTTTTCCTTAAGTTTGTTAACTCATAATTTCTTAGTGTGACATCATTAGTAGTGTAGCCTCTTTCTTTTAGATTGTTTTGTAAGTAAGAAACTTCTTTTTCATAGTCTGATTCACTGTTGGAAAGTCTTGATATCCTTGTAATTTCATTCTCCATGATATTCTTCAAAATATGCTTGGGATGCATAATACTTTTATGTAGGTAATGGTTCTTCCAAGTCTCTTTCCTGTGTATCCTGGTACCAATCTCCTTCTCTTGATCTAAAAATAAGGTTAAGTCTAGGAAGTCTATATTAGTGTCTGATGATTGGACAGTAAATTTCAATAATGTGGTAGTTTCATTTAAATATGCTACAAAGGACTATAGTTGTTCTTTGTGTCCATTCTAAGAAAAAACAGGGGATTGCATTTTATTTCAGTTTACTTGTTCTACGTTTTATTAAAGGATTCACTTGTTCGTGGTAGTGTTTTTTTTTTACGTACTGTTTGGCTTGTACCTCATACACCTTTGACAGCTACAAGCATATTTTTTCCTTTACTGACTTTTGCTTATTCTTAGTAGCTGCACATGGCTGATGAAAGCATGAGTTCTGTGATTGGGAAAGGAAGAAATATGGTGGAGTTTATGAAATTTGGCGCGATGCAAGAAAACTCTGTAGACAAGTTGAATCCGCTGCTGTGCCTGAACTTGGATTTGGAAGGTACCTTTACAAATAATTTTAATGCTTCAACTGAGAATTTTGAAATAATATTTAATGAAGTGGAAGCAGCTGCATATCGTCCTAAAAGACTGCAATGGCAGCGCTTCCACTTGGAAGCCAGCATGCATTATAAAGTCATCCCTCGGGGAATGAGAGTAAAATGCATGCCAAGCTATGGGAATAAATATCCTGACTTGCTTGCTAAGTGGCAAGCTATAAGCCTTGAAGCTAGCTTCAAATATTTGCAACTGTTAGTGGATTATTTTAAACCGGAAGCCAGCATGCATTATAAAGTCATCCCTCGGGGAATGAGAGTAAAATGCATGCCAAGCTATGGGAATAAATATCCTGACTTGCTTGCTAAGTGGCAAGCTATAAACCTTGAAGCTAGCTTCAAATATTTGCAACTGTTAGTGGATTATTTTAAACCGGAAGAAGAGACTATTATAAAACAGATTAAGCTGAAGCAAGGTGAATTAGAGAAGATGGATCTATCAGATTTTCGTTTGGGCAAATTAAAGACTGCAGTTTAATTTAAACCTTTATGACAACAAGCTAAAAGCGCAGAAGTCTCAGAAACTGCAAAGGGATGTCTCTGACTAAAAGCAAGGAAGAATATTTGAATGGCCCAGAGAGGAAAACCTCTTTTTAATAGGAATCAGCAACCAGGCAGAATGCCGATAAATTTACAAGTGCAAACTAGTGAAACATATCTAGTCCCTGTGGAATCAGCAAACAATTATGCTAATGAAGAAAGAATGCATGGAACAACACCCTTATTAACAGCTATGAGCAGAGTAAATTCCAGTGCTTCTTCTGAAGATACAGAAAGAGCGAGTACATCAACTCTAGGGACTATACCTAAATCAGGAGCTGTACATGCACCTATTATACCTAATTTACCATTTTTCTAAAACAAACCTGGCAAAGAAATCCCAGATCCAACAGCCAGGAGAGGAAGAGAAAAAAAAACAGCGTTGAAAATTGCTTTAACCTAGTAGTTAATTTATCTAAGTAGGTTTTGAATAAAGAACAACTAACGTTACTGAATAAAGGTTTAACATTCATTCCCTGCCTTTCGCTGATTTGAGTGGGGTTTCAATAGAAGTCAAGTATTTTGGTAGGAATGTATCCTTGAAAAATATCTTTGACCACCAGCTGACAGCTTTTACCTTGCAATTAAAGAAACCTAGTACTTTTACTCCCATTAATCCTCCTGCAGTAGAACTTTTCTTTAAACTTTGTGAAGGGGAAGTAGAGAAATTAAGGCATAGCAATCAATGTGCATCACAGTATTACAATATTACTATGCAGGAAAAAGAAGCGCTGTTTAATTTACAGAAAAATCAAGATATAGTAATCAAGCCTTCGGATAAAGGTGGCACTATTGTGGTACTTGATGCTGAATGGTATTATGCTTCAATGTTGACTATGTTGCAAGATGAGAAAACCTACCAGAAAATTAGTAAATCTGAACTAAATAAAATCTTAGAGTAAAAGAAGATCTATATGATATGGTAATGCAAGAATGAGTAAATCAGGTTTATGGTTTTTGAGACGCCACACCCTACGTTACCATCCATCAGCAGATTGCCTAAAATTCATAAGGACATTTCCAACAACCCCCTATGTCCCACTGTTTCTGGCCGAGGTTGGGTCACTGAATCTCTTTCAATGTATGTGGAGAAACAACTAAAAGTTCTGTTATCAGCAGTACAAACAGTTCTTAAAGACACTAGCATGTTACTGGATCATTTAAAGATGGTTCAAAGCAGACTGAGAAAATATTCTAACATTTTATTAGTAACTTTAGACATTTGCAGCCTGTTTACCTCTATTCCAAATGAGTATGGCATATAATCTGAGAAACTTCATTAGAAGGAATACATGCAACTTGGATATAGAACTCATTTACACACTGCTTGACATAGTGCTGGAAACAAACATCTTTTACTATGGGAAGAATTATTATTGGCAACGCTGGGGAGTAGCCATGGGAACACCATGTGCTAACAGCTGTTCTAACTTAGTGTGAGCAGAGTGGGAGAGAGAGAAGGTCCTTGCAGACTCTAATCCTTGGTTCGAGAATGTGGTTTATTATGCTCACCTTGTGGACGATGTCCATCTTATTTGGAATGGACACAAAGAACAACTACAGTCCTTTGTAGCATATTTAAATGAAACTACCACGTTCCTGAAATTTACTGTCCAATCATCAGACACTAATATAGACTTCCTGGATGTAACCTTATTTTTAGATCAAGAGAAGGAGATTGGTACCAGGATACACAGGAAAGAGACTTGAAAGAACCATTACCTACATAAAAGTAGTATGCATCCCAAGCATATTTGAAGAATATCATGGAGAGTGAAATTACAAGGATATCAAGACTTTGCACCAGTGAATTAGACTACGAAAAAGAAGTTTCTTACTTACAAAACAATCTAAAAGAAAGAGGCTACACTACTAATGACATCACACTAAGAAATGATGAGTTAACAAACTGAAGGAAAAATAAAGGAGCCCCGCTAATGCATAGAACTAATACTCCCAGTAATAGGAGGGCATCTGCTAATTATAATAGAAGTGGCGTAAATTTTAGTTTAATCTACACTAATGATTGTCATGAAATCTGTGGAATCATAAAGAAATATTAGCCCATCCTAACACAAGATGACAAGATTCGGGAGGTAGTAGGTGAAACACCTAGATTCACATTTAAAAATAAAAAGAACTTGAAACTTCTGCTCTACATTAAGGATGGTGTGAAGAATACATCTATTAAAACAACTAAAAAAGGAACTTCTCGTTGTGGCAGATGCATGGCTTGTAATAGCATTGATACCACAATTCATTTATACACCCAGTTAGCAAGATCCAGTATCATTTCTCTTGCCAAGCTGATTGTAATACCCCTCATGTTGTGTACCTGGCTACTTGTTCAGACTGTCCTGCTTATTATGTAGGCAAAACTGACCAGTGTTTCAAAAACAGAGTTTTGAGACATCTTCGAGATATTCATCACAAAGACCCCAGGAATTCTCTTGCTAGCCATATTATGCAATTTCCTTCCCATCAATTTTATTTTAAAGTGTTAGAAACTACTTTCCTGGGCATGAAACAAGGGGACATTACTAATGCTACAGAATGCAATGAAATTAAATGGATTATCAACTTGAGAGCGGATTAGCCGCCAGGCTTGAATGCGGTTGTTCCTTTACGACCTATATTAAAGAACAGGAGATCTACTATTGGATGAAAAGGAGTGTCCGCTTTTGACCATTTTTATTGGTCTACAGTTGATTGGATCATGGAGAAAGCGTTGGTTTTACATTGACCCTTGATTGGATGGAAGTGTTTTTTTATTGAGTATTCCCCTAACATACGATACGATCTGAAGAAGGATATTTTCGAAAGCACTTATCATTTAAGAAAAAATGGGATTGCATTTTATTTCATTTTATTTGTTCTACGTTCTATGTTTTATTAAAGGATTCAGTTGTTCATGGTGGTATTTTTATTTTTTTACATGCTATGAACGTACGATACAACTACTTCCTCTGTAGCAATGGATAGTGATGTTTGAATAATTTGTTCAGATTTTGGGTTCTGTGCAGACTGTAAGCTTAACCTGCTTTACAGCTGTAACCTTACTGTTAACTCATGCTGTAGACTGTGTAGTTAAGAATAATATTCATCTGTAGTCTTTTTCTATTCTATTCCTTAGTGCAACAGATATTCTTCTAAGAGGGTGAACTATTGGTAATGCATCAGGCAGTATTTGTTACTGTGTTTTTACTTTAAGAAATAACCCTAACTAGTAAATAAATCTCCATACTTTTGGATAAACGTTTTTCCTTGAGGCATGTGTTCCCATCATTTTATCATCACTTGCATCTGATTTTGAAGTTTTGTAAATAATCTGCTCTATTCACTGTTTATTTTTATTATGTTCACATGCTTGCTTAGCTCTTAATGAAGCTATAAAACTAAATTCTATTTAGCAGTATCAGGAGGAAGTCTCTGAAAATTAGTAGAAGTAACAACATTGGAAGAGCCATTGTGATGATGGTTTCACAAACCTGCAAATACATCCATACTTGTGTACTATGAATATGCCTAACCATGCCAAATGACCCAGTATATTCAGATGTCTCATTACACTTTCCAAATACTCATCTTGAAGAAAAACTCTTATTTTTGTAGAAGTAAATCAGCACAGGCATTATTTTGTGCCCTGAATATTACAGTACACTACAACTGATTTATGCAATTTGTAGACCCTGAACAAATATTACATTTTTCTCCTGTGTCAAGTTATATAGTCACCATTAGTAAGTGTTTCAGTCCAGCTACTAATCTGAGTATCCTCTGCAGTGACTCTCTATAACCTACATTTCTGCAGTATCCACAAGCGTTTTGTCTTTTTTCTCATTCTTAGCTTCAGAAGACTACAGATTTTATGCCATAGACTTAGATGTTTGTTATAAAATCTTGTACTCTTTCCAGCACATAGCATGCAATTTTGGTTAAATACTCTCGTAACCAAACCTAGTATGTAAGATTTTAATCACCTTTCATGAGCCATCTTAGATGCCTTATAGTTATGTATGTCACTTTTTCTATTACAAACTTGCATTTTGCCTTTATTCCTCATTTTGGCATTTATTTTGCCTTTATTCCTCATTTTGGCATATTTTCCTATCCACAGTTCCACTTCCATTTTCTGTGTAAGCTCCTCCAACACCATACTCATAATTTTACACACTCTGTACACATGCATTGCTTTACATAAGGTTAGTGCTGATTCTCCTTGCAATCTGCTCCTTCATTACTGCAAAACATTCTATCACTTATGACTGAATAATGCAACTCACAGAACTCACAATCACCATTTCTTTCTTTTTGGAGTTATTTCACATTATCATCTACAGTTTCCTGAACTTCTTAGTTTCGTATAAAAAGTTGGTATAATGGTTAAGAAGTTTACCTGACAGACACACGATACAAGGTTTGTTTCTCACCTTTGAAAGAAAAGTTGGCTAGGCTTAAAGTGGCCTGCAAGGGCAGTTAGCTTAGTACTTACCAATGAAAAAAGCATAAATTTAAATATATACATGCTTAACTAATGTCATATTTTGTATATGTCTAACAAATATCAGACTTTGACTGAGAGCATGCTTTAGCTGTCTCTCTTATAATTAAGCAATAACCCACCCCGGGTGTGGGTAATGCTAGATTTATCCACGGTTGGCGTGGTTTGGTCACGAGGGTGAAGTCCGAGTGACCAAACAAAGACAACCATGGGTAAATCCAACATTACCCACACGCAGAAGTGGGTTATTGCTATTATACAATGACATTATTTAAGAAAAAAAATATTTAGTTTTCTTAAATAATGGCATTGTATAATGCCTCCTTGCTGCCCTTCTGCAGCTGTCTGGTATTCTGCGGCAGTTCTGATGTACTGCGCATGCATATGCTTACGCAGTACATCAGAGCTGTGGGTGGAAGCAACGGAGAAAGCAAGATCTCCGTTGCTTTTTAGAAAGTGTCTCGCTATGTTAAAGGAGTTTAACATAGCAAGACAGCTTTAAAAAAAGCAATGGACTCTGTTGCTTTTTTTAAAGCTGTGTCGCTATGTTAAACTCCTTTAACATAGCGAGACACTTTCTAAAAAGCAACGGAGATCTTGCTTTCTCTGTTGCTGTAAGAAAAAAAAAAAAGACTTATACTAATGGAAAAAGTCCAGGCGACCGGACCTTTTTCCATTAGTATAAGTCTGATTTACAACGTATCAATCAGTGTGCATGTTTTGGAATATTAATGGGGGGTCGTTGTATAATTGCTAATTTATCTCTCTACTCATCCTTTCTGTGAATTGTATTAACTACTTTGATGGTTTCCTCCCATCTGATAACTAGGAACATTGCATATTGAAGTTTTTCTGGCTTGTCTGCAAGTCTGTTAATAATGGCTTCAGTCTAGACTTCTGAATCTAAATCTTTCAGTTATCCAAAAAGTAAACCGTGGAATTTGAGAGGCATTAACAGTTGTAGTAGAGTCATCTCAGAAAAGAATTTAGAGTTTGACGAAAATGTAAAAAATGAGAAAAAAACAGTGGTTTAGCAGTTTTCCAAAAATGTGATAAGATGAGGAAAAAAATGGGGAGATTATTAATGCAAATGTTGACAGCTATAAGCATAAAGGTGCTTGTTGGCAGGAGTGTAGCAAGCAAATCCCATTTTATACTCACAAGCTCTTAGTGTTACCCCCCCCCCCCCGGACACCTATCACTTAAAAATAGACACGTCTCAAACACGCTGCTTCCCAGCACTTAATAAATGTAAGTAACATTTTTAGCTGTTCCCCCTAAAACTATTGGACACATTGTTTTTAGATTAGCAACATTGCACCTGTTGTTAAAGGCATTCATTTTGACAGTTGTAGATATATGAAAAAAGCCATGTTTATATGGTGCTCAGAAAAAAAATGTACTCGGAGTACAAAGAATATGCTTGGCTACACC
Source organism: Protopterus annectens (assembly GCF_019279795.1). Taxonomy (NCBI): domain Eukaryota; kingdom Metazoa; phylum Chordata; order Ceratodontiformes; family Protopteridae; genus Protopterus; species Protopterus annectens. The sequence continues at coordinate 686,386,423 of NC_056745.1, read as the reverse complement.
CTTGCTTGTTGGCATGGTATAGTGTCTGGCTGTGACCCTGCAGACATCATCATATCAGAAATAGGAACTTACGTACACTTCAAATGATCAGTTTGGTACTCAGAAGACTAGTTTTCAGCTCTGGCAAGATGTAAAATGCTTCCAGGAAATATATAATTTGGTCAAAAAACATGCATCACCTAAACATTATTATCATTGCTCAGGATCCTTACTGTAGCATTGAACTTCTGTCTGAGCATGCATGCATTCCCTTACTGGATAAACCTACTCAGATATATAAGCCAGTCTGTATTATGACCCATTTTTACATTCCTGCACCAAGGAATTAGTCAAAATCTGTTCTATTTATACAGGCTGTAGAATGATCATTGTCTGACTCACTGCAGTTAAAAGGCTGAAGAAACTTGTCAAAAGATAACAACAAAAAAATGAACTAAGGAAGTTTAACCATATTGCCAAGGGTCTCTAGTGAAAAGTGGGAACTGCTTCTCTTAATCCCTTCTACGTGTTCCCTGATGCTGTATTTCCATTGAGACTTTGTGGATGAAATACACTGTAGTCTACACATAAAATGCATATGTGTCTGAGGTCAAACAAAGGCTCAAAAATCTGGGCATTTGGTAATTCAACAGACCGGTCTTTCAGGGCAGTAGGAGCTAGCATTGTCATGTTGCAGTAATCCTGGCTGTGCCTGAGGCCCTTCAGTGCAGACATCAAAGCACCTTTTTACACTTTTCGTTCAGGGGTCCCCTCTTGTTCAGACAAGAAATATATGATTTCTTCAAGTTTATGAAGAAGAAAAGGAAGACCCAGATTGCTCAGAAGCTAACAAGGATCTCTGTTCATGTAAAGGTGGTAGGGCCTATAGTAAGATTCCTAAAACATAAATCAGCAACCCATCTCTGGTGGATCCCAGGAAAGATGCAGTGCTTGTTTGTGGCTAGGGTATTTGGTGCTCCCAGGGTGGCTGTGAGCAGTAAAGTCATGAAAAGGAAACAAGTGCTGATGCTGCTCAAAAAAAAAGTCATCCAAGAAGTCTTGTCAAACTAGGAATAACTAGAATATTATATGACATTCATTTTAGATAAAATAACTTGAGATCTGCACTGTCTTCGACTTATATTGACAAAACGTTTGTCACCAAAGAATCTTTTATATAGTCACCCGTAAGTCTGTTCTCTCTCTGTTATCCAAAAGACAGTGGATGTAATATTTGGAAGGTCAGGAAGCTCATCTGTTATATATATATATTCCTCTACTTTTCTGTAGGAGTTAGTCATTTTCACTTCAGAACTCTACCTTTTGGTTTCATAACAGATACCAGGATGTTTGCATCCTGTGTTCCTGTGAATGAGGCCACCTATTAAACTAAATCTCTTGGAGCATTCATTTTTAACTTAAGAAATGTGTGTTTTTTTATTTCCCTAACCATTATTAAAATAAAGTATGTACCTGATAGCAATTTGTGTAATGCCGATGCCTTGTTTTCATCATGGTTTGCTATACATTATGACCTCACCTTGACCTCCATAAACTCACCCTGGTCATATCAGGGAAAAAGGAATAGTCTTTGAACCCCTTCATTGCACCTGTTATTAATCATTGTGGCCCACATCTTGCATGACTAGAAGAAAAGTATCAATAGTGTCTGTGACTCAACAGGTAGCACACTTGCCTTTGGTGATCAGCAGGCTGTGGGCTCTATTCCCACTCCAGGAAATTGGATTACTTTTAAAATTGCTGACACTGCAGTACAGCATTAATGGGTGCTGCATTCCTTATCATGCCCTCCTTTGGATAAGACATTAAACCACGATCCCATCTGTTATGTTGGTAGTAGCTTGGGTGGATTTAAAAGAGCCCACAGCATTTATTGAAAGAGTAGAGGAAGTTTCCCAATGCCCCAGCCAAATTTCCCCTAGTAGTATAAATATCATTTTGAGTCTCACCTAAAAAGAAGGGGACTAATTTTTTCTCCATACCTACTTGCCCACTTACAGCAAATAGAATGCTCTGAATGCATTTACTGTTGCTCATGTCACCACATAAATAATGTTGTTGGTGTCAAACCATTTAGTTGAGCCTGATTTTTTGTGATCTCAAAGACTTTAGCACATCATACTTGTCTGCGAACAACTGCTTCTTTAATGTCTTTCAAACTCATATTCATTACTTCAGTAATGTTGCCTATCTATCTTAGACTTTGCCATCCCATTCTTTAATCTTTACAAGTATCATTGTTTTTTCTAGTAAATCCTGTCTTCAAATTATATGACCAAAATATCTGAGATTTGACTATTAGGCCTTCCAGTGAGTAGTCCATATTCATTTTCTCAAGAATTGACTTTAACAGTTGATTTTAAATTCCTGCAGTCCATGGAATTCTAACAAGTTTTCTAGAACGCCACAGTTCAAAAGTATTGATTTTCTGGTGTCACTCATCCCACAGACACCTGGTTTAATTCAGTTATTTCCTCCCCAGTTATTACAGTGCAGTCATGGCCAGTTAGGGTGACCCAGATGGAGGGAAAACACTGAAGAGTAAGACAATGTTAAACAAAATTGAAAAAAATAATATGGTTCATAGTGTGGGAAGGCCAAGATATGGGAAACTGGAGAGGGCACTGTGGAGTGGTGCAGGGATGGAACTGGTGGGCAACAATGGGGGCCTTTGACAAGGGCTCCATTTCTCCAAGGCTGGCTTTTGCTCTCAGGATAAAAGTAGATGGTATGAGGATTACTTGAAAGGTGTGCTTGGATATGTAATTTAAAAAACAAATAAGTATGACTTCCCCAAATTCAGGATGCATCAGTTGTGTAACACTGGCTAAACTGGTTCAAAATTAAACTGCGCCAGTTAGAAGTCCCTCTCCATATTTATAAAAATAGTATCAAAGTTGAAGACCATTCTTCATATTTATAAAAATGGTATTGGTTATTATGTGAATAGCTGTGAGAGTTTTGTAGCAACTTTTCTAGCATTTGTTATAAAAGACAATATTTTTAATATAATAAAATTTCACACAGAATGGCAAACTGTAAAATTTAATAAAAGTCTGGTATGTTGGCAGACAGCCTTCAAAAGATTCAAACATGAACTAAGAAAGCATCAGTGATAAATGTACAATAAACTTTAATACGTACAACTTTTGGTCTCAATAGTTAGGTGAACTGGAAGAATATTAATTTACTCATGTTTTTATTCTTAATTATTGCTTCTTTTATATGATTTTGATTAAAATGCCATTGTAACCCTCTCCATAAGAAACCCAATCACTCCATTCCATCAGATTTTAATCCATATCTATTCTCCCAACCCTAGGAAAGATTCTGAAAAAGGTTCTTTACTTACAAGTCATTCTACATCAATCAATACCATATTCTGTCTCAAAAGCAGTATGGCCTTTGGAATGGTTGCAGTACTCCCACAGCTATCTGGACAATCAGTGACAACATTCTTCTTGGACTAGTGGGAAAAGGCATGATTACTGCAGCCATTTTTATTGACCCGACTAGAGCCTTTGATTTTTGTCAATCACTCAGTTCTCCTAGACCATTTCACAGAAATAGGCATTAGTGATGAGACACTGCCCTGTTCAAAATCTACTCCTGAACTGCCACATCTTAGTGAATTTCAGCTCATCATCCTCTCTATTAGTCCCTCTGCAGAAAGGTGTTTTCTCAGTGATCTATTCTGACACCTCTTCTCTTCTCTAATTGCATTAACAAACTTCCTTTCGACTTACCCCATCTCCTACTTTATGCTGATGACATGGCCCTATTCTGCTCGAACCACACTGTCTCAACTTTTGAACTCAAACTTCAGGCTGATTTTTATCCTCTTATTCAATGGGTCAGTGATAAACAATTACCACTTAACTCCTCTAAAACAAAACAATGATTTTTGGCAAAAGGCCCCAGACCTCTAAAACTCCTCAATCATCTTAATAACACTATTAAAAATGTCATTTTGTTCAAATACCTAGAGATTTGATTGCACCCTTTTTCTAAATTTCCAGCTCCACCTAGACTACATATACAAAAAGCATCAACATTCTCCCATTCTGGGCTAATATGATTTCTCCTTTTCTATCCAAACCCTGTAGAAATGCCTTAGGTAAAGGTATCTTACTTGTTCAGATAGAATATTATCTCCATTTAATTTCTTGCTGACCCTAACAGATATGCATCCAACATTCAATCCATTTCAAATGCATTTGTAGATTCATTAGTCTCTCCCCAAGAAAGGAACATCACTGCAAAACCACTGAAAAAGCTAAATGACTATCTGTGAGACAATGTGCTTACCTACACATTTCTACTTACCTCTCAATTTGGGTTCCTATCGTGAAATCGAATGTTGAGAACTCAGAATACCGGAAGGCCGAACTTGGTAGTTCGAAAGTTGAGAATGTCGAAGCCACGGAAACCCAAATTCTTTCCCAGGGAAAGAATTTGGTTGGCCATTTCTGCGGCTCTGGCATTTTCGGACCGGGTCAAGGTAAGTGTACAAACAGGTAGTGACGGACTTTAGGGTTAGGGCTTGGGTCAGGCAAGTGTGTGATAGTGACAGAATTTAGGGTTAGGGCGCGGGTCAGGTAAGTGTGCGATAGTGATGGACTTTAGGGTTAGGGCGCGGGTCAGGTAAGTGTGCAGTAGTGACGGACTTTAGGGTTAGGGCTGGGTTAAGGATAGTGCATAGATAGTGATGTATGTTAGGTTTAGTGTAGGTTTTGAAGGTGTTTGGTGTGATTGTGTTATGTGTGTGTTTTTTGGAACAGCAAACCTTTTCCCTGGGAAAAAATTCGCTGTTTTAAAGTGTCGATGTTATCCGAACTTATAGTGTTTGACATTTTGGAAGTTCGATTTTGTGATATAGACCCAAACATCTTAACCACGCATGTCCCCTCTTCCTTACCCCCCAAACTAGGCTTCACTGCACAGACAATTTCCTAGTCCTTGGTCCCAGTCTCCTGCTTCTTTTCTTAAAGATTATTCCTCATAACCCATTTTTTTTTATCAGAAATAAAAGCACATTTTAAGACTCTGGGAATATGCAACTGCTATCTCTCTGGTCATATAAAGTAATCTTTTCTTACCCATCTTCCCTTTACATATTTTCACTTTTGCAAGTTCCGTTATATACCAAAATTACATTTATTGAAACAAGCAGAATGTACAAGTTACCCCTCACGTCATATCACTTAAGTCTGCTTTAACTCATCTCCACTCTAAAACATACACTAAGATACTTTGCTCCTCTTCACATCTCCAATTTATTATATTTTAATTTCTCAAAAGCTTTGAAATTTTTTTACATATTGGAAGTGAATACACTGAATTTACAGTGTATCCTAAGCAGCACTCTACCATTGTATTATTTTACTGTCACTCTTGTAGAATTATACTCTTGTCTATTTTGTATGTCATGTCAGTTTTTGACCCCAGGCTGAGACTGAAATTGGTCAGAATGGATCAATGCTCTACCCCGGTAATAAATAAATAAATAAGCATACATTGATCTGACTCTACTTGTCATTCTTTCAGCATGCCAGTACTGACTTCCACTCTGTACATAATCCGTGTATATATTGTGTTTTGTCAGTCACTCTATGTATAACGTCATTTATCTATTGCCTTTAAACCTTCAAGCTATTGCTGGTATTTACTTTGTATTTAATTTTATATATATATATATATATATATATATATATATATATATATATATATATATATATATATAGTGGATATAAAAAGTGTACACACCCCTGTTAAAATGCCAGGTTTTTGTGATATAAAAAAATGAGACCACACTAAATCATTTTAAAACTTTTTCCCACCTTTAATGTGACCTATAACCTGTACAATTCAGTTGAAAAACAAATAAATCTGTTAGGAGAAAAATATAAGAAATAAAAAACATACAATAAGTTTGGTTGCATAAGTGTGCACACACTTAAACTAATACTTTGTTGAAGCACCTTTTGATTGAATTACAGCATTCAGTCTTTGTGGGTACACACCTGCCTTCAGATAAAGAGACTGATTAACCCCAAATGAAGTTTATTTGTCCTAGTAGGATTTTCCTGACATTTACTTAGTTGTCTGCTACAGCAAAAGCCATTGTTTGCAGAGAGCTTACAAAGCATCAAAGGGATCTCATTGTTGAAAGGTATTACTCAGGAGAAGGGTACAAAACATTTCCACAACATTGGATATACCATAGAACACAGTGAAGACAGTCATCAAAAAGTGGAGAAAATATGAGACAACAGTGATGTTGCAAATAACTGGATGTCCCTCCAAAATTGATGAAAAGACAAGGCAAGAACTGGTCAGGGAGGCTGCCAAGTGACCCAACACTGAAGGAGCTGCAGGAATTTCGGGTAAGGACTGGTTGTGTACTACATGTGACAACAATCTCCCGTATTCTCCATATGTCTGGAGTATGGAGTAGGGTTGCAAGATAGAAGCCTTTTCTTACACAGAAAAACATCCAGGCCTGGCTAAAATTTGAAAAACAATGCATCAAGTCTCCCAAAAGCATGTGGGAAAATGTGTCATGGTCTGATGAGACCAAGGTTGAACTTTTTGGCCACAATTCCAAAAGGTACATTTGGCACAAAAACAATAGTTCATATCACCGAAAGAACACCATCCCCATGGTGAAGCATGGTGGTGGCACTATCATGCATTGGGGTTGCTTTTCTTCAGCTGGAACTGAGGCTTTAGTCAAGGTGGAGGGAATTATGAACAGTTCCAAATACCAGTCACTTTTGGCCCAAAACCTTTAGGCATCTGCTAGAAAGCTGAAAATGAAGAGGAATTTCACCTCTCAACACAACAATGACCCTAAGCATACATCCAAATCAACAAAAGAATGGCTTCACCAGAAGAAAATTAAAGATGTTATGTAGTCCAATCTCACCTACATTCTTACTCACGGGTTCAGAGCCGAACATCGGCTCCGACTCGGCCAATTTATTTACTAGCTCGAAGTCTATCATTGGCTGGGCCAAGCAGGTATCCAATGCTGCACTGCTCCATAACCCCAGATCTCATTTGCCGCTCGTGTAGCTAGGACGTGGTCTCGCTTGGCTGTGGCTAAGTACCTTTACTTTCAATTTCTCTTAAGAAATTTGCTGTTTTCAACCCAAAAAAGCTATTTTAATAGCTATTTTTGTATTTTTTGGTTTAATTAGTGTGTTCTTGTCTGTCAGTTGGTATCCCTAATTTCCGGTGGGCTAGGCCCGTTTGAGTTAGAGGACCTAGTCCTCCTTTCTGTGTGTTGTAATTATTTAAAGTTGTCTGTGGCTGATTTAGCTAGCACTAGATCCTTCTTTTTCTTGTTGTGGATTGTGTGTGTGTGTTTTAAGAGAACCGTTTCACTTAGAGGTTCTTGGTTGTGGTAGAGTTGTCACTGTTTTTTCCCACCTGCTGTGTTTCCTAGTTTGGTTCTTCAAGATGTCTAAAGAACAGAAGGAATATAAACCTTCCGGTTTCAAAAAATGTGCCAAGTGTGGTTACGAGATGTCCATCACAGATGGACATTCTGTATGTGTTTATTGTTTAGGTGAAATTCATTTGCAAGAGTCTTGCAGCTTTTGTCACGCCTTCAGTCCGAGGGTGCTTCAGGAAAGAAAGAAATAAACTATTATTGAAGAGTCTTTTGAAACCTTCATTTGAGGAGTCCTTTGACTCAGCCTCCGGTCCTCAGGCCAAGCCTAAGGCTTCAAAAACGAAGAAAAGATCTCCGGCTCCGTCTGTCTCTTCAGAGCCGCCGGAGAAACTTTCAAAACTTGACTCTGCTTCCTCGGCTCCTATGTCCTCGGGGCAGCAGGAGGTATCTGTGGTGCTGGAATCGGCTTCGGCTCCTATTTTACTGGAACCAATTTGGAGCCGATCTCCCAGTGTTAGGCATGGTTCTCCTGACAGGAGATCCCATTCTCCATCCCTGTCCTCCAAATCCTCCAGGCTTTCTGATTTGGGTGTTGATAGGGTGGTGCAGAGGCTCCTGCAGTCGCCGGTGTTGGCTAAATTATTTTCAGCTCTGACCCAGTCGGCTCCGGAGCCTGTCCCTTTGGTTGTGTCGATGGTTCCTCCTCCAAGCGCTTCCTTGTCTTCGGAGCCAGAGTGCTCCACTCCGAGGGATGTTCTTGCGCCGGCTCCGATACCCCTTAAAGGTTTATCGGTGCCGACATCGGCTCCGACCCTGTCGGCTCCTTCCACAGGTTTCAGCACCCAGGTTTCCTCAGTCGGGCCCGAGGGGGATGTTTTGGGACACCCATCGGTTCCGAGCCTCCCTCTCGGCACATCGGCTCGGGGGACCCCGACTCCGATCATGGCTTCGGAGGCCCGTCAGTCCTCGGATTTGGGGGGACCAGCCTCTGAGACCATGCGGAGCGCACTGGCCAAGTCGTCAGTTACATCACACGGATCGGTCATTCCATCCCCTTCCACCCCGGCTAGAGCCTCTGACGCCCCCCTATCCGTAGATGGCGGAGCCCAAAGGTCTGGGGATACCCCCATGAGCGGTCCCCAACTTTCTGAGGCCCCAGAAAGAAGACATGCAAGAGGAAGCACATAGACTCCCAAGACGAGTCTCTCACTTCTGATACCAACCTCGAGGAGTCGGAGGGGTCCCCTAAGTCATCCTCTGATGATGTCTCTTTCTCCAAAATCCTGGAGCTTTTGAGACAGAGGGGCAACTGGCCCTCCCAAACCCCCTCCGAGGAGGAGTCGATATTCCTCAAGGCCTTTGGAGCTCAACCTTCCGCCTCCTGGGTGTCTCCACCCTTCAAACTATTGGATTTAATCTGTCAAAGGGTGTGGGAGAATCCTGATAAGGTGGAACCTGTACCCAGAAGGCCCAATAAGTTCCTATCTGCTCCCCCGGGGAAAGAATTTCTGTCCAAAGGGGTTTCTGTAGATGCCATGGTGGTGGCAGCGGCCACACAGAAGGAAGTAACTGAGACTTCTTCCTCCATCCATCCTCCTGACAAGGAGTCTAGGACTATGGACAGGTATGGGAAGTGTACCCTTTCATCAGCGACCTTCGCCTTATGGTCACTGAACTATCTTTGCCATTTCACTCGGCTCCAGAGAGATCTCCTCAAGGAGTTAGGAGATACTCTAGCGGGTAACGTTCCTGAGGCATTGGTGCCCACAGTTAATGCCCAGGTGTCTACCCTAACTTCTATTGTCAACTCGTCCATGTGGCTCATATCGTATGCAGTCGAGGGGGCGAGTAGGGCAGCCAGTTCAGGAGTAGCCCTCAGGAGGTAAGCCTGGTTGCGCCTGTGTCATTTCGTGGAGGCCTTCAAGTTTTCCTTCACTGACGCTCCTTTTGATGGGTCCTCACTCTTTGGGACCAAAGTGAAAGGCACCCTCACCAGATGCGAGCAAGAGGGAAAGACCCTTTCTGCCGTAGGGGTCCGTTTTTCCCTCCCCTCTAGGCCTTACCCCAAGGCTCAGAGAGGTGGGAAGATGTGGTTCAAGAAATCACAGATGTTTTTCCCTTCTGCACAAGGTGACTCCCCCTCCAGAGGCAGAGATGGGGGAGGTTATTCAGGAAGACACCGCCCTAGAGGCAGAGGAGTCCCCCACAACTCGGGAGACCGTGATTCCTTTCGCGGATCTTCCTACCATCGTTCCTGATGTGTTGCCTGACTGTGCTTCTCCGGAGCCAGTCGGGGGCCGCAAATCATTACACCCGGAAGCCTGGGAAAGCATCACCCAGGATCGATGGGTGTTACGAATAGTTTCCGGAGGTTATGTCATACCCTTTCATCAGACCCTCCTCCAGTCAGAAGAATCCCGGACGTTCCACCCAGTCAGAGGGATCACGCAGCCTTAGAGGTTTCAAAGCTGCTAAAGAAAGGAGTCATCCAACCTGTCCCCTCAGACCAAATCGGATTAGGGACTTACTCAAGACTCTTTTTGGTGCCGAAAAAAACAGGGGACCTGAGACCCATTCTAGATCTCAGCCGATTAAACCACTATGTTCAAAAGTCCAAATTCCGAATGGTCACCCTTCAGTCCATTTTTCCGTTGCTGGAAAAAGAAGTATGGATGTGCTCCATCGACCTCAAGGATGCTTACTATCATATCAAAATGGACAGGGCATCCAGGAGTCACCTACACTTCCGGCTGGAAGCCAGCCATTTTCAGTTTCGTGCCCTGTCCTTTGGTCTCACCACAGCCCCCAGGGTGACAGCTCACCTGAGACATCAAGGATTCCAGGTGTTTCCTTATCTGGATGACTGGCTCCTCACCGCTCCCACCAGGCATCTACTTATCCAAGACAGGGACACCACCATTACCCTCTGTCAGTGACTTGGTATAACGTTGAACTGGGAAAAGTCTACCTTGCGGCCCTCGCAGCGTGTCACGTTTATAGGCGCAGAGCTAGACACCGTCCAAATGCGGGCCTTCTTACCTCAGCAAAGGATAACAATAATACAAAACCAGGTTTGCGCACTATTACCACTCCCGAAAGTACAAGCGAGATGGGTTCTTCAACTTCTGGGCACCATGGCAGCTACCATTATGCTAGTGCCTCTAGCCAGGTTACACATGAAGCTTCTTCAATAGCTTCTATTTGCCCAATGGTCCTTTCAGACACTTCCCCTTTCTCACCTGATCCAGTTCACAGATCAATGCAAACAGGATCTCAGTTGGTGGCTATGCTCCACCAATCTGGATGAGGGGAAACAGTTTGTTCCTCCGTCACCTGTTGCCACCGTGACCACGGACGCCTCTCAGATGGGGTGGGGGGGCATTATCTTGGCAGGACAGTCCAAGGCACGTAGCAAGATCACGAGGTACATCTGCACATCAATGTCCTGGAGATAAGAGCGGTGCTTCTGGCATTGCGGGCACTTCAGAGCTTTCTCCCTCTTGGGACGATCACGATACATTCAGACAATATGTCCGTGGTATGGTACCTGAACAAACAGGGAGGAACCAGATCTTATCCCCTGTGTAGAGAAGCCATGCAAGTGTGGCAGTGGGCAGTATCTTCCCAACGGTTCCTAGTGGCAACGCACATTCCGGGGAAGGCCAGTGTGATAGCAGACAGGCTGAGCAGAGATATTCTCATGCCTTATGAGTGGTCCCTGAACCCTCGGGTTGCAGAACAGATATTCCACAGGTGGGGTCAGCCTTGCTGCGACTTTTTGCCAATCCCCTCAATACCAAATGCAGCAATTACTTCACCCCTGATCTCCCAACAGGGGGAATCACCCAGGGACGCTCTAGTCCACAATTGGCCCTCCGGTCTGATCTGTGCTTTCCCTCCTTTTCCTCTGTTACCAAGAGTGATTCAGAAAGCTCTATCCTTGGGAAGCAAGATGATTCTAATTGCCCCACACTGGCCTTGCCAAGTCTGGTTCTCCTTCCTCCATCTATTCGTGGTGGACACTCCATGGATTCTGGACCCAATACCAGACCTACTGACATACATGTCGGGACAGTTCCACCCCTCCCTGCGGACCCTCAGGTTGACAGCCTGGCTACTCCACTTCCGTCGCTAGTCAGGCTTCATCATTTTTCACCTGAGGTAGTACACATTTTATCGTCCTCTCATAAGGCGTCGACTAGGAAGATTTATTCCAGCAAATGGAAGAGATTCTCTTTTTGGGCTCATGCTCAAGGAATCGACCCGTACACAACTCCAATTCCTGCGGTCTTGGAGTTCTTGTCCATGCTTTTTCAGCAGGGTTTTCCGCCTGCCACTATTAAAGTACAGTTGGCGGCTATTTCTAGCTTTCATACCTCCTATGAGTCTTCCCTTATGGCTCACAAACTCTGTAAGGCCTTTTTAAAGGGCACCTTATTACTCCGGTCTCCTATTTCTGAACCTATTATGCCTTGGGAATTAAACCTGGTTCTGCAAGCCCTTACTTCCCCACCTTTCTAACCGACTGCCACCTGCGAATTAAAGTTTCTGTCTTGGAAAATGGCCTTTCTGATAGCCATTACATCAGCCAGACGAGTGTCGGAGATTCAAGCCCTCTCCATCAAATCCCCATATTTAATTTTTCATAAGGACAGAGTCTCTCTTCAACCTAATCCATCCTTTCTCCCTAAAGTTACATCTACTGTTAATCTCAACCAGTCGATTGAGCTCCCAGTATTCTTCCCTCGATATTTGAACAAGGCAGAGTTTAGATTTCACCAACTGGATGTGCACAGACAGTTGAAATTCTACCTACACAGGACCAAACATCTATGAAAGTCTGACCAATTGTTTGTTTCCTTTTCAGACAATAGAGCGGGATCCTCTATTTCCAAGGTTACCATTTCCAGATGGATTGCTAATTGTATTTCCTTTATTTATTCTTCAGCAGGAAAAACTCTACCATTCCCCTTCAAGGCTCACTCTACTAGGGCTGTTTCTTCGTCTATAGCATACCATGCTAGACTATCCTTGGATGACTTTTGTGCTGCAGCCACATGGGCTTCTCCCCATACCTTTGTTACTCATTACAAACTGGACGTGGCCTCTAGGGGTAGGGCTTCCTTTGGTTCCACAGACCTCAGGAGTATCTTCCTTTGAGCCTCCCAGGATAGAGGTGCTGGGGACGCTGTCCCGTGAGTAAGAATGTAGGCGAGATTGGACTACATAACATCAAGAAGTTATGTACTCACCATAACGTTCGATGTATGTAGTCCATCTCGCCTCACATTCTTACGTACCCTCCCACCTGCCCCCTTCCTGGAGGATCTGGAGGTTAGGTTTCGTACTGAGTACCCTTCAATAGTAGTTGTTTTTTTTTCTTACCTCTTGGTAGTACTGCATTGTAGTTTTTGTTGTTGTGTGTATATGGTGTGTCTGTGGTTTTGCAGCAAACTAGGTCTGGGATTATGGAGCAGTGCAGCATGGGATACCTGCTTGGCCCAGCAAATGAGAGACTTCGAGCTAGTAAATAAATTGGCCGAGTCAGAGCTGATGTTCGGCTCCGAACCCGTGAGTAAGAATGTGAGGCGAGATGGACTACATACATCGAACGCTATGGTGAGTACATAACTTCTTGTTTTGGAATGGCCCAGCCAGAGCCCAGACCTAAATCCAATGGAAATTCTGTGAGGGTGACCTGAAGAGGGCTGTGCACCAGAGATGCCCTCGCAATCTGACAGATTTGGAGCACTTTTGCAAGAAAGAGTAGGCAAATATTGCCAAGTCAAGATGTGACATGCTGATAGACTCCTACCCAGGAAGACTGACTGCTGTAATTAAATCAAAAGCACAAAACTACTAGGCGTCATCATTGACGACCACTTAAAGTTTGATTTGTATATCAACAATTGCATTAAGAAAACGCATCAGAAGTTAGGATTACTGCAACCTAACAGGAAATGTCTTAATAAGGAAGCCAAGTTAACCCTATCTAACTCTTACCCACCTTACTCTATAGTTCTAAAATTCTAACTAACCTCAACACTGGACTATTAGTCAAACTAGAAACAACTTACAGCAAGATTGCCAGATTTGCTGCACAGAGTACATTTAGGTACCATCACTCTCTCTCATTGAAAGAACTACACTGGACTTAACTACCCAACCTTCTCCTACTAACTCAGACCCAGATCATTAATTCAATTCTCTACAAACCCTCTTATTGTCCAACTCTCTCGGCTGTAATCTACTACACCCCAACAGGATCTCTCCGTAGTTCCAGCCAAGGGCTATTATAAATTCATAAACCTAAAACTAAAGTAGGGCAAAATCTCTACAGTTTTAGCCCTGCTAAGGCTTGGAATAATTTACCACTCCAAATCTGGACTCTTCAGCAACAAAAACAATTCAAAACAGCCACTAAACAATACCTGCAATCTAAATTGGATATGTCAGTGTAACCATCCCCCATAAACCTGTCTCCCCAGCTTCTAACTCTCCTCTAGCTCCATCCCCTATCCCTCCTTTCAACTGTGTTCCACTTCTCATTTCAACAGTTGCCAAAACTAATCACATGTAAATATGATGTTATTATTTCTTTAACTTCATTGTATTAAGATTTTATGCTTTTTGTATCATGTACACTATTTGTTACTTGTCCATTTATTAGTACTATGGATGTTAGTCATGCAATCTATATTGGAGCTTTTCTCCTTGGGCCTCCACTGAAAAAGGGCTGCTTAGCTCAGATGGACATTCCCGGTCATCAAATGTAAAATAAATAGATAAATAAAAGGTGCTTCAACAAAGCATTAGTTTAAGGGTGAGCACACTTATGCAACCAGCTTATTGTACATTTTTATTTTTTTATATTTTTTCCCTTAACAGATTTGTTTGTTTTTCAATTGAATTGTACAGGTTACAAGTCACATTAAAGGTGGAAAAAGTTTTGAAATGATTTACTGTGGTCTGTTTTTTATATCACAAAAACCTGACATTTTAACATGGCTGTGTACACTTTTTATATCCACTGTATATTGCATTTTGTAGTCAGTGGTGTGCTGATAGTCTCCCACTGAGACTGGCTACAGCCTTATGGTGCCCTGCATTGCCCATCCATTAAACACTAAGTATTTTAATATATACTCAGATCTTCTCTTCTTTTACTAAACAGCAGCACTAAAGATACACAATCAGCAGTCATGCTGTCACCTATACAAAGAAGGTATTACTCCCACATTTATTCCTACTATTAGTAGCCTGTATCTGTTTGACATAAAATGTCTCTCTCTTTTCTTTAATTTTTAATGCATTAATGAACACATTCCATTGAACTATATAAAGGGCTGTACTTGTGCTTGTCAGTTAAAATAATTAAAGTTCAAGTATCAAAGCATTTCATGCACATCCATGCTCTGTATATTATTCAAAATTAGAATTATTGACACCACCCTCTCATTCTATATGGAAAAGTGTAGCCTAACTCCTCTCCACCACTATACAGCTATATTCTCACATCCATTCAGAGACTACTGGGACACACCCCTTAGCATAAATGTATAACAAGTTAATACTTGCAGGACTTCCTTTGCTGTAAGGCTAAATCTCTTAATGGAACACTGATACTGTACCTGTCACAGAGTCTTGGCTAAAATCTGGTATTGTTGACAACTTATTTATTTTATTTATTTAACATTTGTTGACCAGGAAAGTCCAACTAGAACAGAGCCTATTTTCATCGGAAGCCCAGGGAGAAGTGCTCCAGATGCATGTCTTTGGAATGTGGGAGGAAACACATGCGAATGGAGAGAGGACATGCAGACTTCAGACAGAAGGCACCCTAGCCAAGAATTGAACTGAAGAACCTCTTGCTGTGAGGCAACAACACTAACCACTGTGCCGCGACAATGAAATACTGTTTCAAGAAGTCAGCATATTTAGACAATGTAGGACATATAAAGGGACAGGTAGCTTTGCTGATTATTCATAAAAATGCTAAAGAATGGTCCCTCCTGACATTCCAACCCAATATTCATCATATGGATAGCATGTCTTCCTCTCGGTACAGAAGCATACATAAAAAGTATTCCTGCCTGCCTTTGCATTTTACCAGACTGCCCCCAGAACCCTCCCTCCAAGTTATACTCTTGGAGATTATTGCTGTGGCTTACATCCAGCATTCAGGATGAACATTTGGTCATAGAACTTTTCATTATTGATTGGAAACTCTCCAATGATCCATTTTCTTATCGCACTACACAATCATTTGGATTAGCAGAACTGATTATGCTGCCTACTAGAAGAAACAAACCTCTGGCAGAAAAAAGTATACTTGGCTGGATCCTTCTGCTTGCACCTGTTGATGCTACTGTAGTTATTATGGCAGATATCATCAATGAACACCTGACTACATTTGCTGTCTGGTATCAGGGAAAATCTAAAAAGCACAAAATAACTATTTTACCAAACACTTCAGGATATTCAGTATCCACTAATTTAATGCTAAACTCTGTAGTCTGGACAGTGTTTTCATACTCACCCTTCCTGTCAAGTTTGAAGTTGAAATAATCTAATGATAACTTTCTGGTAGTCCTAAACAACTGTCCCTATGTTGAGTCAAATCCAGGTGCTTACACAGGAATGTCAGAACAACTGTTGTTAAGAAATCACTGGGTTCGTAAGATGCCTAGTCACATACAATTTTAAGAAGAAAAACTTAAATGTTCTTGTTTTCCTTTTCAAGAAATTAATAGTGCTCACCTCCCAAATCAAACAGCTGCAGAAGATAACCCTGGAAAATTTGTGTCTATCCTTCCAATCATCAAGACTAGCCTTAAAGGTAGTCAATGTAGTACTGCATTTGATCTGTAGTAGTAACTTATTTCATAGGCTGGGAATATATTGAGTTAGGATCCTGTGCCTACAGCAAGTCTTTTTTATTGGTTTGTGTTGACATAGATCCCAGTGTAGGTGTTTGTAGATCTACTGGTTTTGTAAATAAATAGTGGGTCAGATAGGATTGAGTCTTTCATGGCTTAAAAAGCAAGGCACATCTTGAAGCGGCCTGTAGGCTACTTAGTATAAAGAGAGTCATGCTATCTATTGAGATTGTTGAAACAAACAATCTCCATGGTATCCCTCGAAGTCTCACAAACCCAGTACATCAATATATGGGGTCCAAAAACAAATTATCAGGAAACTTCTCTGTGTGGAACATCTAAGATTCCCTAGAGTTCAGGCACCTAATAAAAAACATACTGTGAATATCCCACCTTAACAGGTAGTAGAAACACTTTCTTTAAAAACTTTCCAAAGTATAAATCCAATAATTAAAGTAGGGAAGCACAAGCTAGTTCAAGTCAAATCTCCTTTTTTAAAAACACAACAAACAAGCACTCCAAGTAGTAGTTGAAGAAACAGAATAAAGTGTAGAAATTCAACATTCCATTTATATACCGGTTTAAAAGCAGGGGAGTGGTTTACTAGGGTAGCTGTGTTGTAAAAGACAATTAGCATGTTTACTTGCTAAACACCCCTTCCCCCATACACTAGTGTGATATTCAACACAGTGCTGCCTCAAGCTATGTGATTCCAGGATATAGGTTCATAGGTTCATACTAGGCTATCTGCCGAACTATACCCATTATTTTGCTGTGCCTCTGTATCTCCCATCCATTGGTCAAGATTTCTCTTGAACAAGTGGCTGATGATCTAGATTTTTTGAGGTGAAGCATATTCATCAATGGGGCATTGTACTCAATCATTGGTCTGATGAGTGATGAGTAAAGGGAGACTATGACCTCCCTTCATCTAGATGAGAATCCTTCATGATAAGGTGGGCAATGTAGAAGGTCTTCACTATCAACCTGGGTCCCCAGGTCCTAACCTTGTTTTCCAAAGGGTATGACTATGCATTTTTGGCATTTAACTTCTGTGAGACCCTTCTGAAGGATATCTGTGTCAGATGTGAGTTTGCAGTCATCTGCAAACTTTGTCGCCATAACCCTCCTGTGTTTGCTTACAGGCTTTGAGTCTCTGACATGCCAGCAACTCTGACCCCTGTGGGTTCTGTCACTCAGCCAGTTTGCAACCCATCTTGTGATGTATGGGTTAACATTTAAGCTGATGAGTTTTTCAATGATACAGTGTGGGGTATTGTATTGAAGCCTTAGTCAGATCGAGGTAGGCTGTATGGTGCGCACCCCACCTGGGTGTATCCCAGAGGTAAGACTTTGATTAAACAGCTGTCCTAGCTGTGGGTTTAATTCCTCATTGTGGTATAGATATCTCCTTTGGGGGGGGAGTTTGCACTGAAACCTGTCAGCTCAGTATGTTGGCAATGTCTGTAGATCAGTAATCTCACATCATTTTGAAACTAGTCTGAGCATATCTGGGGAGTCCTCTCCTAGGTTTTCTACATAGCTAAAGAAGGCCTTATGATTGTCTTTTCTTAAGGATGCTATGCTAAACTAAACTAAAAGTTAAGCTAAAAATTACACACTCATAATTGCTAAAACGTACAGAAAGCATTTCTTTGTAGATATAATTGTGAACTTGATATAATGGTTAAAGTGTTCACAAACACAAGGTACAGGGTTTGATTCTCACTTTTGAAATGGAAATAGGCTAGGTTCAAAATGGCCCACAAGGCAGTTAGCCTAGTACTTACGAACCTAGAAACCTAAGAATAGGTTCATAGGTGTGTACTAGGCTAATGACCCTGGAGCCTGTACAAGCCTAGCCGATAGGATTACCCGGGCATCGTGCCACCCGACCTTAGTTCCCAGTGCCTCTGTCAAGTAGAGCCACTGGATTGATCCCTGGGGTGAATTTTCTATTTCCCATTAACTCATCAAGATTTCTCTTGAAGGGGGCCAGTGAGGTGCTCCACTTGACATGTATGGGAAGTTTATGCCATAGCATGGGCAGTCTCTGGATGATGAACCTGTCCCTCCAGCTTGTTCTGTTGATTGTGGTAATGAGGTTGAGGTCTGTGGAGTGTGTAGTATGGAGGGATTAGGATTTCTTTAGATGTAGAACCACAGAAATGAGACAAGCAAAACACAAGGTAATCCAAACCAAGGCAGCTGTTCAGTCCAGGAATAACAACCAAAACCACACTCGAGTGAAAGGTTAAAATTTATTAACCATGAAACAAGGATTTAGCACTTTCGTAAAAAACTTAATCAGAATCATCATATACTTCCATCTTCCACATTTAAATACCCCACCCATAATCACACATCCAGTAAAAATTCCCAATCAGTTAAACATTTAAATCAAACAAATAGATGCAACAAAAGGTAAGGTAACAGAAATATGTATCAAATGTTCATATGGTGATTAAATGTTAAAAATTCAATATAAAATAAAAAAACAGAGTGACAAAAATATTGTACCTTTTAACCACACAATATAGTGAACACCACTTAAAATATACAAGTCTGAAAAATTACACTACCTTACTATTGAAATTCAGGGGCCCCTTCTACACTATTTATGATTTTAGTTTTAAAACACAGGTAATGGACAGACTTTCATTAAGGCCAGGGAGGATAGTGGCATTGAGTCTCAGTTGCCAGCTTAGCTCTCTTGCCTCCAATATATCTTCCCACGGTCCACCCCTAAGATCCTTTTGCACTCATTCTAGGACATAAAAGCCAAAACTATGATCTCTATTATCTCTGACATGTTTGGCCAGGGCATTTCTCATGTCCCCTTTCTTTATGTCCAAGCCGTGTTCATACAAACGTTCTCTAAGCTTCCTCTTTGTCTTTTCCATATAAAAATGTTCACATTTCAAACACTTAGCTAAATAAATGACCCCAATAGAATTACAATTGCTATGGGCCTTAGACCGAATATTGCAATGGTTCACCTCAATTCAGTCCCCTTCCAAGACCACCTTACACTGTGTACAAAAGCGCTAAATCTTTGTTTCATGGTTAATAAATTTTAACCTTTCACTCCATTGTGGTTTTGGTTGTTATTTCTGGACTGAACAGCTGCCTTGGTTTGGATTACCTTGTGTTTTGCTTGTCTCATTTCTGTGGTTCTACAGTTTCATGTTGTAGGGCGGCATGTCTGGGCCGGGATTACAACTGAATGATGTGGAGAAATTAAACCAGAGTATGGGACTTTTAACCCAATTGGTACAAGAGTTAACCACGAAGGTTAACAATATTCAGCAAACGTGTGATCGTATACCTGGTAAAGACTATGAATTCTTGCAAACTCCTTGTTTGCTTACTGCTGGACAAAGAATTAACCCATCTGTGGGTCCTCTCGGTGGTGAGTTGGATAATGTAATAAATGTGTCTTCCATTAATTTCAAACAGTGGCTTAAGGGGACAGTTTCCTTTGAGGAACTTGGTAACAACTCAGAGCCACAGACCCTTAGGAACGCTATGGTTTCCTTCGAAAAATCCATTTTTAAGTGCAAAAAGCTACAGCTTGAGAACGCTTATTTGTGTGAATGCATTAAGGTTAGAAGGATTCCTAAGGGTCTTCGGTCTTGGAAGTTCCCCAATGGGGTAAGAGTGTGCTCTCCGTTTCACGAGGAACTAATTCAACTATTTGACCGGCATGGGTGTGAACTGTTGGAGTGCCTGGTCACAAATAATCAGAAAGAAATTGATGTTCTGATTAATGAGTCAGAAAGACTGGATAATGTTATTAATAATGATTTATTGTTCCCCAACCACAAAAAAGATTATGCGGTTATTTTTAAAAGGGTGGACTGTGATTTAAACAATATTAGGAATAATAAGGAGAAAAAAATCAAAAGGGACCGCATAGTATACGTGAAAGGGAAGGCGTACCCTAAACCACCAGCAACCAACCAAAATGAAATTGATGACGTCCTTCAGTGGGAGTGCTCTACCAGGTCAGATAACCAGGCCCATGCTCAAACTGAAGTCTCTCTAGGTGGAAATCAGGCGAACGAGTCCCGGAGATCCGAACGGATCCAGAACCAGAAGAACAGGGCCAACAGTAGTTATCGCAACTCCTGCGGATACCATCAGGGGAATTATCGGCAGGAGAAGCATACCTTCAATCGGAAATGGTAACGGACGTGGGAATTGACTGTATGGATGGATATATTGTCACAGATGAAGTTGAAAATGATGTTTTAGAAGTAATTCATAATCAAGCAGGTGACTTTGCCTTATATAATTATAGTGACTTTAATTGCAGTATTGAACATGCAAATTTATTAAGTAGGGGAGACCTTTTTGTCCCCTCTGTGAATTTTAAAATTGATAAATTGTTAATTGATTTAAAATTGTTCCTGAGAAAGGTTAATTTCAAGATCTTGTTTAGAGGGGAGTCGAATAGATTAGGAGAGGTTTTAAAAAGAAATAGTTTATTTAACTCCCCTTTGCCTTTACCAATAATTGTTTTTGAAAAGTTGGTGGACTTTGATTTTAGGAATTTGAATGTTAAAGGCTCTCATGTATATGAAAGTTTAAATGCCCAGGAATCTTATTTGCTGAGAGAACTTTCAAACAACAGACATCTCAGGGTTCTGAAACCCGATAAAGGGAGTGGGTTGGTTATCATGAGCAAGGATGATTATGTCAATAAAATGTTGTGGCATGTTAATAACAGTGATCTATATGAAGAAACCTCTTTGAGTTTGATCAAATTGGCCTATCAGCGTATTGAATTTTACCTGCAGAACATGCTGGATGAGGAAGAAATTTCCCAGGATGTGTATGGGTATTTCCATGTTAACCACCCAGTTATACCTTGTATTTTTGGTTTTCCCAAAATACATAAAAGTACTGTTAATCCACCTATGAGGCCAATTGTTAGTGCCAGGAAGTCTAAGACCCACCCCCTTGGGAAATATGTAAATATAATTTTAAAGAATAGTTTGGATTCATTTAGCCATATATGCAAAGATTCCTGGGATTTTTTATTGAAAATGAAAAATGTGGAATTCTCTGAACAGTGTGTGTTTTCATTACCATAGATGTGGTGGAATTGTTTAATGTCATTCTGCATGAGCTGAGACTAGAGTTGTTCTATGATTTTCTATGTGAAACTACTGCTTTTGACAACCATATGGTTAATGTGTTAGTATTGTGTATGGAATTGGTATTGAAATATAATTTTGTGTACCTTGAAGGTCAGTATTTTAGACAAAGAAAAGGGGTAGCGATGGGGGCTGCGTGTGCCCCCATCTTTGCCAACATTATCCTGTTACAATGGGAGAGGCATGTTCTTTTCCCACAATTTGGGGTTAAATAATGAAGATTATACCTCTGGTTTTTAGATGATATTTTTATAGTGTGGGACAGAACTGTTGGTGAAATTGGGGGGGTTCATGGATTCTTTGAACTCTTCCACTTCCTTCTTGAGGTTTACACATCAATATAATTATTTCTCTATCAATTATCTGGACGTTACAATTTCCAAAGGCCTAGTTAATAAGAATTGGGTTAGTACTATCTACCGAAAATCCACATATAGTAATAGTATATTACATTTCGAGAGCAACCATCCCTCCCACCAAAAGTTTGGGATAGTCAAGGGTCAATACATTCGTCTAGCCCGGATGGTGTCCAATTGGGAACAATTCTTGCAGGAGTGTGAAAAACTTGGTACTATGTTTTCATGTAGGGGTTACCCAGTTGGATTGGTGTCACAAGTGGTCAATGACATCAAATCAAGCAGGGCCAGTGGGGATATCCTTCCCCTTATTTGCTCCCCTATGGCTCCTGGTGGGGATGCATTTAGAAGGAAAAAGAAAAATGGAAGTTTGGATTTGCAGGGGGCATTCATAACTCAGTTCTGTAATGAGGCATCTCAAATTAAGGACATTTTACTCAAATATTGGAACATTTTTTGCCTTTTCAAGGACATGGCCAGCATAGCAGTGGACAGATCCCAGATAGTTTTTAGGAGAGGAAAAACCTTAAAAAATCTCCTGGAACATGCAACCATTGATTGTGGTCCTAATGGTACCAACAAAAAATGGGGAACCTACAAGTGTGGGAGTTGCACACAGTGTAAGGTGGTCTTGGAAGGGGACTGAATTGAGGTGAACCATTGCACTATTCGGTCTAAGGCCCATAGCAGTTGTAATTCTGTTGGGGTCATTTATTTAGCTAAGTGTTTGAAATGTGAACATTTTTATGTGGGAAAGACAAAGAGGAAGCTTAGAGAACGTTTGTATGAACAGGGCTTGGACATAAAGAAAGAGGACATGAGAAATGCCTTGGTCAAACATGTCAGTGATAATGGAGATCATAGTTTTGGCTTTTTTGTCCTAGAACGAGTGCAAAAGGATCTTAGGGGTGGACCATGGGAAGATATATTGGAGGCAAGAGAGCTAAGCTGGCAACTGAGACTCAATGCCACTATCCCCCCCTGGCCTTAATGAAAGTCTTTACATTACCTGTGTTTTAAAACTAAAATCATACATAGTGTAGAGGGGGCCCCTGAATTTCAATAGTAAGGTAGTGTAATTTTTCAGACTTGTATATTTTAAGTGGTGTTCACTATATTGTTTGGTTAAAAGGTACAATATTTTGTCACTCTGTTTTTTTATTTTATATTGAATTTTAACATTTAATCACCATATGAACATTTGATACATATTTCTGTGTTACCTTACCTTGTGTTGCATCTATTTGTTTGATTTAAATGTTTAATTGATTGGGGATTTTTACTGGATATGTGATTATGGGTGGGGTATTTAAATGTGGAAGATGGACGTGTATGATGATTCCGATGAAGTTTTTTTACGTAAGCGCTAAATCTTTGTTTTATGGTTAATACATTTTAACCTTTCACTCCAGTGTGGTTTTATAGCAATAACCCACGCCTGGGTGTGGGTAATGTGGGATTTACCCACGGTTGGCGTGGTTTGGTCCTGAGGCGAAGCCGAGGACCAAACAAAGACAACCGTGGGTAAATCCCGCATTACCCACACCCAGAAGTGGGTTATTGCTATTATACTATGACATTATTTAAGAAAAGAAACAATTACTTTTCTTAAATAATGGCATTGTATAATGCCTCTTTGCTGCCCTTCTGCAGCTGTCTGGCATCCGCGGCAGTTCTGATGTACTGCGCATGCCTACGCAGTACATCAGAGCTGTGGCCAAAAGCAAAGGAGAAAGCAAGATCTCCGTTGCTTTTTTACTGTTTCGCTATGTTAAATGAGTTTAACATAGCGAGACAGCTTTAAAATAAGCAACGGAGATCGGCTCCGTTGCTTATTTTAAAGCTGTCTCACTATGTTAAACCCATTTAACATAGCGAGACAGGTTTAAAAAAAAAGCAACTGAGAAAGCAAGATCTCCGTTGCTTTTTACACACTGTGTCGCTATGTTAAAGGAGTTTAACATAGCGAGACAGCTTTAAAAAAAGCAACGGAGATCTCCGTTGCTTTTTTTAAACCTGTGTCGCTATGTTAAACTCTTTTAACATAGCGAGACAAAGTTTTAAAAAAAGACTTATACTAATGGAAAAAGTCCGGACGACCGGACCTTTTTCCATTAGTATAAGTCGATTTACAACGTGCACACTGGCCAATCAGTGTGCACGTTTTGGAATATTAATGGGGGGTCATGGTATAATGGGTATTATTCCTGGACTGCTTGGTTTGGATTTCTTTAGATGTAGCATTTCTAACAGAACTGGGTCAGACATGGCTTTGTAAGTCAAGCAGAGATCGCCTCTTAAGTAGGCGATATGAGACAGAGAATAGTTGGAGTTTTTTAGTCTGTCCATATAGGACAAGTCAAAAAACAGCATACTAAAACAAACTGAACTACTAAAAAGAAAAACAGTCAAGAATGCTTTGGTAAATCCTCAAAGTATTATTGCTTTTTAATCCAATGTGCAATTTCGTTCAACTCCCTGGTTGAACTTCTTCAGATAAAACAGTTCTCTCATACCATTTCATTTAAAACACATAATTAAAGAACACGTGTCAAAAACACCTATCACAATGTTGCAATAATTAAAAGCATAATTAACACTTGTCTGCCCATACCCAGCAGCAGTTAATGGGCGGAAACATGAATCCTCACTTCTGGCTAAAAAATCTAAGTAGGAAAGTCATATATAAAAAAACTGTATATAAAGAAACCTAGTTAAATGTTTTAACCACAGTACAAGTACAGGTACAACAGGCAACTCAATCACATACTTACAATACAAAGTAACACAACCATCTAACACATAAAACATTAAAATGTGTTGATCTTCTGGTTATATGCATCCAAAATATATCAAAAACAGTTTAAATCAATACACCAAATCTAAGAGCATGTCATTATGAGGCGTACCATGATAACGGAACGGACTGGCAGTCAACAACAGTCGCTTACTGTCAGAAGTATAAAGTTTCTTTTTGTTGGTCATTTACTCATGCAGTCACCCTTGTTCTTACATAAATAAGTTAAGTAGAAAACATTTACCTTAATAAGGCTTCTGTGCAAGGGGAAACAATTCAAACCAAGGCCTTTGAATATTAAGAAACTCTGTCTCTGATAGTTTACATTCTCAGATCCATCAAAACAAGTCTCCGCCCCATACCCTGATACGTCATCTAGTGGGCGTGCTGTATTGGCAACCGGCTACCCTGTCGTCAGCAGCAAGCCGAGCCCACTAACCAAGTTAAAGCATTCTCATATTTCTTCCGAGCATAAATTATCAATTTATAAGTACAGAACTAATGGTGGTAAACAAATCATCCAGTTCTTACAGAATCCCTGCTATTGTGAGATATCTTCCGAAGATCTGTCATGTGCAGTGTTAAGCAGAATGGAGCCTCCCATTGAGATAGGGAAGTACAAGTCTGAATTAATGAAATTATTGATCCTGGGCATATCAGATTATGATGTTATGTTATATTGTGACCATCACTCAGCCATTTTAATGAACCAACATAGGTTAATTTGGCAGGAAGGAGAAAGACTCTCCAAAGTGACCCAGTTAGTCAGAGAACCAGGAGGGGAATAAACTACTTTTAAACATACCCTGTATATGGTGGGGGAGGTCAGTCTAGAAGCATTAAACATATACAATTCATTTCAAAAAACCTCATACAAGCTTCATAGTTACCTCCTATAAACACCAATACTTAAACAACGCTAGCCACTACAAAGTGCTACAGACACACATGATGACATCTATAAGTGAAAATCATCTAAGAGTTAGAGTATATAACTAAGGGATACTATGCATAAGCTAGTCAATTTCATATTAGGTTTCAATACAAAGTCTAACTCCCTAAAAGATCATGAAACCCTTCAAGGTGCCATGGGTTGACACAATAACAAGAAGTATCTAAAATTGTACATCATCCGAATACTAAAAAATTTATGGCTATATAAGCTTAAACATGATAGGCATAACCTGATTGAATTCATATTAAGTTACAATTTCAAAGGTCATGTCAATGTGTACTCTATATCTAAAATTATCTTTCCAAGCTTTTCAATTTTAAGATGCATTTGATCGAACAGGCATTATTCAGCCCTAGATATTTGTATGCACCTAGCTTAATTTGCCATAGCAATTCGAGTTCTTCCAATTTTAAACTCTTCAGGGCTCCCCTTATGTCATGTGCAACTTGATCAATAGCTGAATATTTGAAAGAATGACCTGTGAAGCATGACACATGTTTCACCAAGGCAATTTCTAGCTTGCCCTTGCCAGTAGCATATCGGTGCTCGTAGATACATTCACGGACCTTACAGTCCATTTTGCCTATGTAATAGGCAGGGCATTGCTGGCACTTGGCTAAATATATGACCACCTTTGAATTACAATTGAATTTATGCCTTATTTTATAATTCATGCCATTAATGTTAAAGAGTTAGCTGACCTGATACATCTGCAAAAATTACAGTTCTCACATCTAGACATGCCAGCCAAATTAGACTTCCTTAATATTTTACCCTCCAATAGGTTCTTCAGCTTTGGACCTCTCCTATATGTAATCCTAGGTGAGTCCCCTATTCTACACAACAAGTTTGCATTACTTTTGATTAAATCCCAGTTTTTATTTAAGATGTATTTAATAAAATGGCTATTCATACTGAAAGTGGTGATCAAGCTCGTGGGGCACATGCTAGCAGAATTCAAGCTCACCTCCCCTATGATGTTCCTCCATTCAATTTCATCATTAGGGCTTCTACAGTTAGTGGCACTCAAAATAGGTACATAAAACTCTTTACATCTCTTGAGCTTCACTTCTAAGGTCAAGGATTCAATCAATTTCTCAGGGTAGCCTCTACTAAGGAACATCCTTTTTAAGGTCAGGCATTCATTTATGAAATCTTCCTCCAAAGTTACTATCCTCGCAGCTCTTACCAGTTGCCCTTTAACTACAGAGCGCTTCTGGTGGTAGGGGTGGTTACTTGTGAAGTGCAGAAAGGAGTTTGAATATGTACTCTTTCTATACACTCTTGCTGTATAAAGCCGGTTATGGAAGTCCTTCTTTAAGTTGATGTCTAAGTAGCTAATTTCATCTTTGCTAAAACTAGATGTAAATTTTAAAAAGCTTGTGGTATTATTAAAATAACCAACCAGGGACTCAGCTTTATCTCTGTCACCCTTGATGATGATGAAGATGTCATCAAGGAAACGTGTAGAAGATGATCTCATCTTTTATGCATTTAACCTTAGAGATAAATTCAAACTCTCATTGGGCCATGACTAAATTAGCCACACTTGCCCCACAAGGTGACCCCATGGCCACTCCTGTCTTTTGCAGAAAATATTTATTGTCAAATAGGAAGAAATTACTGGATAAAGTTATGTCCAGTAATTCCAGCACCAGGTTGATCTCTGTTGTATCAGCACCTTTCCTGTTCAAAAAAGATCTTATCCACTCTAATCCTACTTCATGGGGGATTGAGGTATATAGATCTTTTACATCTATTGTAAGGAACCCATGGTCTTCATCAAATTTTAATTGATCAAATTTCTGTAAAAAAGACCATGATTCCTTACAAATTTGTGTCTCGAGTGGTATTTCTTTAAGACAGAATCCACCCATTTGGCACAAGGGTAGGTGATCGAGTTCCTTGCATCTACCAAGGGTCGCATTAGGGGGGGTCTGTCATACTCTTATGGATTTTGGGAATATCAAACAGGGCCGGAGTCTGAGGAAAAGACAGACTCAAATAGTTATATGTCTTTATATCTATTCTTCCATCAATAAAGAATTCCTCAATATGGCCCCTAATTCTTTGCTGGGCTACATTAAATTCATTCAACAAGACCTTTTGGTATGCCTCTGTAGCCAAGATCTTATGCATACAGGCTACATAGTCCCAATTATCCATTATGACTAGCCCCCCCCCCTCCCTTGTCAGGCTTACTAACTCTCATATCTGCTTCTCTCAAGCTGGTCAAAGATTCCTACTCTTGTTTAGATACATTATAGTTGGTGCTGGGTGAAGGTAAATACCTCCTATTTGTTCTACCATGTATTGAGCGGAGATCCAACTCACATAACCTTTCAAAAACCTGTAATGTTGGATTAGTTGGAGGGTTAAAGGTGCTGGCTATGCGTAAGGGGTTATTCAGTTCAATTGACCCATCTCCCAATAGCATAGGTCTGATGTCACACACAGTGAGGAAAAGTTGTAAATTCTGAAGTCTCCTGCAATGTTGGTGACTACCTCAAGGCCATTGTTGTTTTCTATCTCTTCTATTTGTAGGACCTCTGTTTGTTCCTTCTGGGTTGTGGCTTGTTCTGTTGTTTGGGGATGGTACCCACCTGATGGGGGTCCCAAATATTTTGGTGGTTTGGATTCCTGGTTCTTGATCCTGTCACTCCTTCTCAACTCGCTGGTCCCTGGGCTATCCTCCAATTCAATGATTAAGTCATTGTTCTCCAAGTCTACGTTCACTTCATTGTTCCCACACTTATTATGCTGATAATAATGATTTCACCACCCTTGTGATGGATGTGGTTGTGGATACGCGCTACCAGTGTCATACGCCCATCTGTCCCTCTCTAGTTTTTTTCATTTTAGTAGCTTTTAATTTAGTAAGTAGTTGCTCAATGCTATTAAAGATTATGGAATAGTTATATTTATACCTAGAAAAATCCAGGTCAGCTTTAATTTTATTATCCAATGAGGTGACTTCCTTGGAAATTGAGTCCACCCATATAGTGTAATGTTTGATCATTAATTCCATCAATTCCATTCCTTGTCTATCAAAGAGCTGGATAAGCTCTAAATGGAAAGGTGAATTTACTTCAAGACCAGTGAGGTACTGTGCCTTCTGTAGGCCCTTTGGTATCATCTGCTGCTTAATACATTCTTTGAAATACTGTATCTCGAGTTGTAACTTCTTTAATTTCAGAAGTTTATGATCCAACCAGTTAGGTTTCGCATTAATTGGTGCTGATGTTGCTTGATTCATATTTAAACCTCCAGCCAGTTGTCCCCTTTCAGGGGCTGGGTACTCAAATGATAATGCCAAAGTTCCATTGACCCAGTCCTCACGAATGGGGAGCCCAGTAAGCCCCGAGGTTACATTCAGCTGATTTGGGCTTTTGTTCCCATCCTCATTCATAGCTGGTAGATTCACATTGTTGTTCTGTTGGGAACCAAGCCCTATCATTGATCTATTCGGTGTGATGTTGCTGGTAGATTCACATTGTTTTTCTGTTGGGAACTTAAAGAAGGATGTCCATAACTGGGGTTATATAGCAAGAGTGTATAGAAAGAGTACGTATTCGAACTCCTTTCTGCACTTCACAAGTAACCACCCCTACCACCAGAAGCACTCTGTAGTTAAAGGGCAAATGATGAGAGCTGAGAGGATAGTAACTCTGGAGGAAAACTTCATAAATGAATGCCTGACCTTAAAAAGGATGCCAGTAGAAGCTACCCTGAAAAATTGATTGAATCCTTGACCTTAGAAGTGAAGCTCAAGAGATGTAAAGGGTTTTATGCACCTATTTTGAGTATCACTAACTGTAGAAGCCCTAATGATGAAATTGAATGGAGGAATATCATAGGAGAGGTGAGCTTGAATTCTGCTAACACATTCCCCATGAGCTTGATCAGCACTTTCAGTATGGATAGCCAGATGTTTAAATACATCTTAAATAAAAACTGGAATTTAATCAAAAGTAACACAGACTTGTCGTGTAGAATAGGGGACTCACTTAGGATTACATATAGGAGAGGTCCAAATTTGAAGAACTTATTGGAGGGTAAAATATTAAGGAAATCTAATTTGGCTGGCATGTCTAGATGTGAGAACTGTAATTTTTGCAGACATATTGGGGCAACTAAATCTTTGACATTAATGACATGAATTATAAAATCAGGCATAAATTCAATTGCAATTCAAAGACAGTCATATATTTAGTCAAGTGCCAGCAATGCCCTGCCTATTATATAGGAAAAACAGACTGGACTGCAAGGGCAAGCTAGAAAATGCCTTGGCAAAACATGTCATGCTTCACAGGCCATTCTTTCAAATATTCATCTATTGATCAAGTTGCACATAACATAAGGGGAGGCCCGAATAGTTTAAAATTGGAAGAACTTGAATTGCTATGGCAAATTAAGCTAGATGCATATAAAAATCCAGGTCTGAATGATGCCTGTTAGATCAAATGCATCCTAAAATTGATAAGCTTGGAAAGCAAATTTTAGATATAGAATACACATTGACATGACCTTTGAAATTGTAACTTAATATGAATTCAAGTCAGGTCATGCCTATAATGTTTAAGCTTATATAGCCATAAATTTTTTAGCATTCGGATGATGTACAATTTTAGATGCCATTTCTTATTGTGTCAACCCATGGCACCTTGAAGGGTTTCATTATCTTTTAGGGAGTTAGACTTTTTATTGAAACGTAATATGAAATTGACTAGCTTATGCATAGTATCCCTTAGATGTTCTTCGTGTTTCACTGTTGCAGTCATCACATTTGAGTTATCTGCCTGCAGGTAGCCCTCAGCTGGTCTGAATACCAGAGTCTTGGGATTTCTGCATCAGATGCTGTTGCTTCTTCCATGACGTCAGGTCGTCAGGGGTATAAAACATGCAGTAGATTCCATTACATCAGTCTTTCTTGCCATGCGGTGCCCGAAGCAGAAGCAGTTTGCAAGTGCCAATCGGCTGACTCCTAAAATTTTCATTTTCGAGTTTCAGACCTGAAGTCTTCAAAAAGAGAAGTACCCCATTGGGGATCCTTTTTTCTTGCTTTAACCGATGTCAGGAAAAAAAATTAACAATTGTCTTGCCTGTGGAAAGCAAATACCTCATAGAGATTTTCACTCTTACTGCATCACCTGTTTAGGCCCAGACCACAATGTCCCTCGCTGTCGGTTTTGTGCCTTGTTCAATGCTCAAACTATCGTCGTTGGGCTATTTTTGTAGCTAAATACTTTAGTTCTCGATCTCCGTACTCCAAAATGGCTTTGTTAAACCATCCAACTACTGATCTTCTGAAAAAACGCAAGGATAAAGACAGAGACAGACCACTTAGGTCCAAAACTGCCAACGACGCTGCCATTAAGCTAGTCGCCAGTCCTCTGGTACTCAATGAGGTGCTTTTGCAGCCCCTGATACCCGCTACTACAGATTCACAGGCCTCTACTGAACCCCATTCAGAGTCCAGTATGCCGCAAGATGCTTCTTTGACTATGGAACCTGCGGATATCTCTACCTTGGATGGGTCCGGAGATGCTGTGCAGGCACCTGCTTCTGAGGGTGTATTCAGACCTACCAATTTTCATATTAAACCAACGACTTCATTTCAAGCTAAGAATACCGAATTCCTCAGGCCTAAAGCTTGCACTGAGCCTAGAAAACTGATGACCAAAGTGCATTCTCAGGCCCATATGCCTCAAAAACTAATGATTAGAATGGCTGAAGGACCTTATTACCTTAATTATGGGAAGCCAGCCTTCCCCCTCTAAGAGACCTAAAACTGATTTTCTTTCTGATTCTTCTGATGAGGAATCTGATATCTCTATTCGTTCTGACTACCAGGATTTACCCTTATCTACTTATGGGAATTCTGATGCAGAGTATTACATTACCTCTGCTTCTCCTCCAGAAGATTTTTCTTTTGGTGAAACCTTGCATACCCTTAGGGAGCACTTCCACTGGGAAAGCCAGCACTTTTCACAGTCCAAAAAGAGAATTGGGGAATTTTTAAACCTGCCTTAACACAGGCCTCTAGCTATCCCTCCTGTTTTGGAGATTGTAGATGATGTTTTCTTGGAATCCAGCCTTACCCCAGACACTTTGCCTCCAGCTCCCAGAAACCTGACAGGTACTACAGAGCACCTAACTCTGACAAATTCCTGTTCAAGAATCCTACTGCGGATCCAGAGACCATTTCCCAAGGACCAAAAGGCATTAAGGGTACTACTGCCAAAAATCCTACCCCTTTTGGTAGGGATTCTAGAGCTTTAGACAGATGGGGTAAGAAGGTATATACTTCTGCTGCTTTAGCCATTAGGGCTTTACATTGCCAGTTTCATATGTTAAAGTATCAGCAGCATATTATGGGATTAATTAAACAGAAAATGATGTTGATTCTTGACTGTGCTGAACACAAAGCTTTACAAGAGTTAATGCATTCTGACCAAAGTAGGTAAACATACTTTGCAATGTGGTTTTGATGCTTTAGAAGCATCTTGCAGGGCTGCTGTCACTGGGTCTGTACTCAGAAGGCATGCTTGGCTTACGGAACAAAACTTGCCAGGTCATGTTAAAGCTAAATTACTGGATGCACCCTTAAACCAAGAGCACCTTTTTGGCAGCAAAGCAGAAGAAGTCCTCAAAAGGATGGAGGAAAAAGCTAAATCTATGAAAACTGTTAAAGATTTCTTACAAGTACAGCCACCTAGATTCAGTAGGCATTGGCCTTCAAAGAACTGGTCCTTTCCAGTCCCTTCCAGGCCTTCTCAGTCCAAACCCAGGAGCAGCAGACCACCAAGACTTCAGTCTCAGACTATGCATAGATCTAAGCAGTGGGGGGCCTTCACTTCCAAAGCAGGGAGTAGTAAGCCACCCCCTATGGAAAAATGGCACTGACTTATCCTTAATTCTTCCAAGCCTTGCTCAACTACTTGCTCCCTTAGGAGGGAAGCTCGCCCTGCTTGCAAAAAACTGGGAACTCATTACCCAAGACAAATGGGTTTTAAACATAGTTTCCTTAGTATACAGATTCCACTACCACTCACTCCCAACCCCAAGTGGATGGCCAGACCTCCCCCCAAACCAATGGGCGGAGGCCCAAAAACAAGTACTCTCTCTCTCCTCAGTATTAGGGCTATTCAACCTGTCCCAGCAGAACAAAGGGGACAAGGTTTTTATTCAAGACTGTTCATGGTTCCCAGAAAAGAGAACTCCTAGCGTCCTATCCTGGACCTTTCTATTCTCAATACCTTTCTGGTGGTTCCAAAATTCAAAATGCTAACTCTTCAACAGCTTCTTCCTATGCTAGCCAAGGATGCCTGGCTGACAACTCTAGACTTAAAATAAGCTTACCTGCACATCCCAATAAGGGAATCCTGCAGAAAATAGCTACGCTTCAGGGCAGGCTCCATGAACTATCAGTTCTCTGCACTTCCCTTTGGCTTATCTACTGCACCCAGGGTATTCACAAAGTGCCCAGCTCCAGCCATTGCATTTTGCAGGCAGAGAAATATTCAGATTTACCCATACTTGGAAGATTGCCTGATTCCAGGCAGAGAGTCAGCACTTGCTATTACAACACCTGGCATTTGTAAAGAGACTTCTAACTTCACTGGGGTACACCATCAACGAGAAGAAATCACACATATTACTCTGCCAACAGACTGTATTCCTGGGAGCAAGCTTGAACACAACTTCCCAGATGGCATTCCTCACTCCAGAGAAACAAGTTCATTTGACAACCTACTTCAAACTACTGGCCACAAAACCCAGCTATCTGCAAGGAAAATCCTGCAAGCCCTGGGATTCATGGCCTCTTGCATTCTGTTAATTCCATATGCAAGACTGCATATGAGGAAACTTCAATGGTACCTAAAAAGTCTATGGTGTCAACATTCTCAGGACCTGGAAACAATGATTCCTATCATTCCTTGTCTAAGGGCAGAGTTCCTTTGGTGGGCAGAGGCCTGCTACCACAACAAGGGACTCCCTTTCATTCTAGTCCCTGCCGCCCAAACCCTAACAACAGATGCATCAGACTTTGCATGGGGGGCTCACATGGCAGGGCAGTGCATTCAGGGCAAATGGAACCCAAAACAGATGCACCTGCATATCAATCAAAAAGAAATGTTAGCTGTACAGAATGCTCTGACAGCCTACAAACACCTTATTCTTCCAGGACAACTATTGATAAAGACAGACAACATCACAGTTATGTGGTACATAAACAAGCAGGGGGGGACCCATTCCTACCCACTCTGCAGATTTGCCATGGCTCTGTGGAACACAGCCTTGAGCTACCAAGTGAACCTACAAGCTCAATTCCTGCCAGGCAAACTAAATTCACTGGCTGATGACTTAAGCAGAAATCTCATGGACCCACACGAATGGAAACAGGAACCCAAAATATTCAAGCTATTGAGGAACAAATGGGGGATACCAGAGGTAGACCTATTTGCCTCCCCTCAGAACTACCAATTGAACAAATTCTGTACCAGAACTCCCCACAGTCAAGCTTGGAAAGTGGATGCCCTGTCCTTTTCCTGGGAAAGGCTCTCAGTTTATGCCTTTCCCCCTCTGCCTCTCCTCTCATAGGTTCTACTAAAAATCAAACAGGACAAGCCAAGGACAATACTGATGCCACTAGACTGGCCACGCCAGCACTGGTACCCCCTTTTGCACAGTCTGACAGTGCTACAACCTTGGCACCTGCCTCAGACCCCTTCCCTGCTGTCCCAGCAGGCGGGCCAGATTCTGCACCCTCAGCTTCAAACCCTGAACCTTGCAGCCTGGCTAATTCCCTGAATTCACCTCCAGCAACCCTTAGTAAGCAGGTGCTGGATGTCATTCTTGAGGCAAGGAGTCCAATTACTAGAAAATCCTATTCAGAAAAGTGGAAAAGATACTGTTCCTGGAGCCACGCTCAGGGGATGGGCACAACGGTGCTCAGCTTACCTCATATTCTAGATTGGTTAACAGAAATGCTCCACAAGGGCCTAACTTTCTCTTCAATTAAGATTCATGCCTCTGCCATATCAGCACATTATCATACTGAGCCACCCATCTTCTCTCATCCCCTGCTAAAACAATTCCTTAGAGGGGTCAAAAATTTAAGACCTCCCAGGAGCACTCCCACTCCAGCCTGGGACCTTAACTTTGTATTGGAAAAACTCACTTTTCCCCCCTTTGAATCAGCTGCTACATCAAAGTTGAAATTCCTTTCTTGCAAAATAGCTTTACTTCTAGCCATCACTTCAGCAAGAAGAGTGTCTGAACTGCAGGCCCTCCTGGTAGTGGAACCCTTCATTATCTTCCATGCGGATAGGGTTTCCCTCTGGACTAATCCATCCTTTATGTCCAAGGTGGTGTCTAGTGTGGCTCTAAACCAGTCCATTTATCTCCCTACTTTTTTCCTTAATCCTCAGAATAAAGGGGAAAGGATACTGCATTCTGTGGACGTACACAGACAGCTTAGATTCTATTTGGACAGGACTAAGCCTCTCAGAAAATCTGACCAGCTGCTAGTTAGCTTTGCTGCAGGGGCAGAGGGGAAGGCTATTTCAAAACAAACCATTTCCAAATGGATAGTACATTACATCCATTTCTGCTACAAACACCATGGAAAACCTACCCCACAGGGGATAAGAACACATTCCATCAGGGCGGTATCTACCTCTACTGCATTTCTCAGAGGAGTCCCTGCCAGGGGCATCCTGGAAGCTGAAACCTGGAGCTCTGTACATACTTTCACCAAGCATTACCATCTGCCTATCTTTTCTAAATCCAGAGCTGGATTTGCCACAGCAGTCTTACACGGCCTTATTGCTAGCCATAATGCTCTTTAACTACCTCCACCCTTCCTTAGCTTTGGGAATCAACCCCAAATGTGATGACTGCAAAAGTGAAACATGAAGAACATAGTACAGTCATGTACACTTACCATACATGTAGATGTTCGAGTATATTCACTGTTGCAGTCCTGGTTACCCTCCCTCCAGCCCCCTGACTTCTCTTGACTTTTACCTTTCCTCCTTGTTTGGCATATATTATATCATGTGTATTTGCCTTTTGCTTGGGGTGTTCCATACCATATAATTGCTTCCTATTGTGGGGAAACCTGACATCTGGGGCAAGAAAAACTGATGTAATGGCGTTGGCTGCATGTTTTATATCCAGGTCCCATAGAAGCTGTATTCTTGGCCTTGGACAGTGCTGTTTTAACTTGTGCAGCAGTAATACTGGGTGCCTGGCAATCTACTGGTATTGTGATTGGTCTTTTGGTGGGGAGTGAGGGGTAAAGTTGGCAGTGAATCTGTCGGCCAGAATATTGGCAATATCCATTGGCTCAGTATAGGAGGTGCCATTGTGCAACAGCTCTGAGCAAATCTAGGTATTGTCGTGGAGATTTTTTACATAACTGTAGAAGGCCTTGTAGTTGTCTTTACTATCTGCTGCAATTCTGTTTTCATAGCTAGCTTTAGAGGATTTGATGAGGGATCTCAACTTTTTGTTGAGGCTGATAAGGGAGTTTTTCCAGTCTTGGAACTTCACCTTATTTCTCAGCAGTTTCCTCTTTCTGTTGTAGACTTTGTTTATGGCAGGGGACCACCAGATTGGCTTCCTTTTTTTTGGAAGAGTGTCTTGGTTCTACTGGGTATGGTGAGATCCATGCATTTGTGTATGTGTTCGTACAGGGCATTAGTGTATGATTCAGTGGTCATGCAGCTGTCCTCCAATTGCATGGGAGCCGTGAAGTTAGCCACCTCTGTTTTTAGGAGCCCAAAGTTAGCTTTGGAAAAGTTTTTCATGGTGGTTACTTTTGCGGGGGAGGGGGAGATGTGGTTTTCCAAGGTGATTTGTTTGTGGTCGGATCTAACCAGGAAGGAGTTGACTATTGGTACAGCGCAATGGTCACCCATGTTGGTAATGGCCAGGTCAAGTATGTTGCTACCTCTAGTGGGGGTAAGAATGAGCTGGTCCAGGGCATTGGAATTAATAAATTCCAGGAAACGCTGGGCAAGTGTATTGGTACATGAGTAGTTTTACCAGTTAATGAAGGCGTAGTTGAAGTTGCCAGTATGAGAGTGTTAGGTTGGACCCTAATATTCTCCAGGGTGCTTAGGAACGTGGAATGAGAGTCTTGGGTCCTATAGCAGGCTACAACCTGAATCGCTGTCTTACCCAATGTTAGCTGCACCTGAAGTATCTCTAATGCGTCATGTTGGGCTACCAGTCTGGAGGTGTGCGCATCCTTTATGAATATGGAAACACCACCACCTTTGGAGCTTCAGTTCAAGTTCTGGGGCTGAAAGGTATGGAATGAGTTTATAGCCCAATACTGCAGGGGTACTATCTGCTGCCTTGAACCAGGTCTCTGTTACAGCACAAATGTCAATGTTCTTCATTTTAAGGAGTGCTTCAAGCGAGTGCATTTTGAGATTTAGACTTCTAGCGTTGAGCAGCATGACCCTCAGGTTGCATTTGTTTGTAGCTGTTACGGTGGTAATTTGGTCTTTGGAACACCACCTAAAAATGCCACTATAGGGATGGCAAGAGCCTTGGCCAGTATCCAGAAGCCCAGGGGTGACAGATGCAGGTCATCTCTGGCAAAGCATCTAGGTCTGTCAATCATGTCATCCCAGGCAGACAGATACTGGATCCCCTTAGAATGACACCAGAAAGTTAGCCTATTGTTGAAATCAGTCATTTTCTGCTTGTACTGTGGTATCATTCTGGGTGATGGTAGGAGGCTTCTCAGGGCTAGGGTCATACCCCTCTGGGCTACATAATCCAAAAAGAAAAAGTTAACGTAAGTCTTCAAAATTCCGTAGAAATCTTTTCTACCAACATTCAGAAACATTTTTAACATATATCGCTTCCGTCTATTAGAACTTCTTCAGGTGTGTGTGTCAATGGGGAAAAACAACTAAAAATTAAAAGTTAAATAACAATATGCAACACTACATTTTGTTGAGCTAAAAACAATACATATTATTTAAGAAAAAAATAGTACAAACAAGTACTAAATAAATACCTGCTAAACACTTGAGAATATATAGATGTACATAAGTTATTCATCTCAAATTATAAATCCATTAAAGAATTTTAAAGTAAAATTAAATAAAATCTAGTGGAAAAACAGTAGCTCATGTTGTCACAGCAGTGATATTCACTCAGGTCTGCAAACCCTAGAAAAAATTTGTAAACAGGACCCCATTTAAATTTATGAATATTATAATATTGGAGCCAATATATGCATGTAATAGATCTGCCACTAATACTCAGTATGTGTCTAGTTAAGCTCAAACACTGTTCATTAAAAAGTTACAACCTGAAAAAAGCTAAATTGTCATGAAAATCATGCATGTGCTATATGGAATCTAGCTCTGCTGTATGTTAATTTTTTTTTTTTAACATTAGTCTCCCGTTTAAATATTCAAAAGTTAATCTTTCTGAGATAACTAAAATAAGTAGCATTCAGCCCCTCACTGATATGAGTATAGCTATTAAAGCTGTCCAAGTTTGCACTAAAAAGTTATAAACAAGAATTAATAAAATGTCATGACATCTGCGGAATATACACATACTGCTGTAATGCGGTTCTACGGTAATCAAAAGTCCTAATTACAAAAAATGTGAGAAGGTGTCTTATGAATGTGCTCTAATTCTAATAACAGTACATAATGAAGATGTAATTAGAATAAACATTTAAATATAAAAAAATGGTTATTATAAACAGATAAATGTTTGTGTACAAATGTATCCGCTAAAACAAAATTAATAATTATTAAGCCACTACCATAATATTACATTTTAAAATTACATTTACAAAGTTAATAGCTAATAAAATTGTTGATAATAATCCCAGAGAGTTTCCTCCCCAGCCTTCCAGGGACCATCCCAGCCCCTTCGAGCGGACCCCATTCATCCTGTACCAGGTCAGCCCCCTCGATCTAGCCTTCAGACAGGAGTTGCCCCACTTGGGATCCCTGTCTCTTCCAAATCCTCCCCAAGCCACCCCTGGAGGAGGTTCCTCAGAAGAGATCATGTAAGAGGAGACACCTGGACTCCCCTGCTGAGTCACTCACCGAGGATATGGACCTCGATGAAGGGGATGGTTCCCCCAGATCTCTGCCCAAGGATGTCTCCTTTGGGGACATCTTGGAAATCCTTAAGTTTAAGGGTGGTTGGTCTTCCCTTCCCCATTCTATGAGGAGTACATCTTTCTGAAGGGTTTCAGGATAGGACCATCTACTTTCTGGGCCCCCCCCCCCTGCAGACAAACCTGTAGACCTTATCGCCAGCAGGGCATGGAAAGAGACAGATTCTGTGGAGCCTGTTCCTAAACACATAGACAAATTCCTCAGTCTGCCTTCTAACAAGCAGTTTTGGCCAAAGCAGTGCCAGTCAATGCAGTTGTGGTAGCTGCCGCCACTAAGAAAGAGCTGGCAGAACAGAGCATGTTTGTCCATCCCCCCAACCATGAGTCCCAGGGATGGGAAGTGGCTTTTCTCCTCAGCTTCATTCAGTCTGCAGGCACTCAGTTACCTGACACATTTCACCTGGCTACAAAGAGACTTGGTCAAGCAGCTTACCATGTCCCTTTCTAAGGTACTGCCTGCTGGGGGACTAAGTATGGTGTATCCCCCAAACTATTCACACTTTCTTCCCAGGCTAAATCATCAATAAGGCTGATTGCCAATGCTACAGAAGTTGCTGCTTGAGCAGCCGGCAAAGACATCACTATTCGGTGTCACGCCTGGCTGAGTGGTTGTGGATTTGCGGAGTTCTTTAAGGCATCTTTCACCAACACCCCCTTCGATGGTTTTGCCCTGTTTGGCCCATCGGTCAAAGAGACTCTTACCCACAGTGAGCAGGAAGGCAAGACCTTGTCGGCTGTGGAAATCAGATTTTCCACCCCTCAACACCCCTTTACCAAGATGCAGCAAGGGACCAGGAAAATGTGGTTTTGCAAGTCGCAGTCTGCCTTTCCAGATGCTCAGGATGAGCCCTCCTGTAGAGGTCAGTGGAGAGGGTTCAACGGCAGACTTCACTCCAGGGGCAGAGGGGGTTTGCAAAATCAGGGTTCCAGGGAACCCTTCTCTGAGAAGCCCCAACAGTGCTCCTGAAGCACTGCCCAACTGTCCTGCCCTGGAGACAGTCGGGGTCATTTTTTTTTGCACCCTTTGGCCTTGCCAAGTATTACAAAAGATAGTTGGGTGCTAGACATCATTTCTCTTCCCTTTTCTCAGTCAACTCTTCCGGTGAGGAGATACCTCCCCAGTGTACCATCCCATCAGAGGGAACTAGCTCAGGAAGAAGTGCTGAAGCTACCTCCAAAGAGAGCCATCCAAGAGGTACCCCCAGGACAATGAGAATCCAGAACTTACTCTCGCTTCCTTTTTGGTGCCAGAGAAGACGGGCCTGCATCCAAACCTTGACCTCAGCAATCTCAATCTGTCTGTCAAGACGTCCAAGCTCTGGATGGTCACTGTCCAGTCCATCATGCCTCTGTTGCACATGGACAATTGGATGTGCTTCATGGATCTCCAGGACATGTACTATCATATATAAATAGACAGGTGCTGCAGGAGACATCTCCGCTTTCGAGTAGGGGCCAATCACCACCAGTTTAGGACCCTGCCCATTAGCCTCACCACAGCCCTCTGGGTGTTCACCAAGTGCCTGGCAGTGGTTATAGCTCACCTGAGACGCAGGGTATCCAGGTGTTTCCATACCTCAATGATTGGCTCCTCACAGCTCCCACAAAGCATCATCTGCCCACTGCCTCTCAGTGCATACTGCAACTATTTGACCAGTTAGGGATTACAGTGAATCTCTCCAAATCAAACTTGATTCCATCCCAAAATTTGGACTTCATCAGGATCCAGTTGGACACTGTGTCAGAGATTACAGTGCTACATCTCTGTCGCATACATCTCATCAGAACCCATGTCCATTGCCTTCTAGATCAAA
Organism: Protopterus annectens; assembly: GCF_019279795.1. Taxonomy (NCBI): domain Eukaryota; kingdom Metazoa; phylum Chordata; order Ceratodontiformes; family Protopteridae; genus Protopterus; species Protopterus annectens. Next base: position 686,345,890 of record NC_056745.1, on the reverse strand, counting down.
CTCATTCTCAAGCCAACCTTATTCTCAGGGCCTCAGGGTCCATTTCAGTGGCGATCTATCTGGTGCCGTTAGCTAGGTTCTACATGAGAGTTCTGCAGTGGACTCAAACAGTTAAGTGGTCTTTCCTGTATCATCCGATGACAACCCCAATCCTTCTCATTCCAGTGTGCAGGCATCATCTCCTTTGGTGAATCCAGTCTCCTGACCTTCTAGCAGGCAGATGATTCTCTCTTCCATTCCCCAGTGCCAAAGTGATCTCTGACACTTCCTTGCTGGGGTTGGGGGACATTTTCAGGGAAAGACGTTCCAAGGCATGTGGTCCGCTGCAGAGACCAAACTGCATATCAGTATTCTGGAGGTGAGGGCGGTCCTCCTCACGTTGCAAGCCTTTCAGAACTGCTTCACTCCAGGTACCATTGCAGTTGACATGGACAGCATGGCTGTTGTGTAGTACATCAACAAGTGGGGGCACACATTCATATCTGTTTTGTCACGAGGTCATGAGGGTGTGGGAATGGGTAATGTCCTCAGGGCACTTTCTCATTGCAATGCAGATTCCCAGAGAGTCCAGTGTACTAGCAGACAGATTCAGCAGGGCAGTCGTGAGCCCTCACAAGTGGTCCTTGAATCCTTCGATGGCAGAAGAGATCTTCCTTCACTGGGGTCAACCGAGCTGTGATCTGTTTGCTTCCACCTCAGTTATAAATGCAGCTGCTATTTTGTCCTGATTCCCACAGACAGGAAATCCCCCAGGGACGCTGTGGTTTACAATTGGCCTTCTTGTCTCCTTTATGCCTATCCTCCCGTGCCTCTAATTCCCAAAGTACTTTAGAAGGCTCGTTTCCTCAAGGCCACCTTGATCCTCATGGCTGCCTTTTGGCCTCCGCAGGTGTGATTCCCCCTTCTACAGTCTCATTTGAAGTCACCCCCTTGGGTGCTAGATCCCATTGCAGATATGATTTCCCATCCCTCTGTGCTTCCAATTTCCAACCTCCAGATGCTTTAATCAGCATGGTTTGTCCACTTCCAGTAATCTTGAAACAGTTCAAGCTGACTTCTTCTGTCAAGAACATTATTCTGGCCTATCAGAAGGCTTCCACTAGAAAGGTTTACACCAGTAAGTGGAAAGGGTTCTCTATTTGGGCTAAGCAGTCCAATCTGGATCCCGCTTCAGCTCCCATTTCAGATATCTTGCTCTTCTTGTCTTCACTCTTTCAAGCTAGTGCTAACTTCTCTACTGTCAAAGTGCAGTTGGCAGGTATCTTCAACTTTCATGTTTGCGAGGAACTTACCTTTTCCTCTCACTTATGTCAAGCATTTTTGAAAGGGGTTTTTCTGTTCCGACCTGTCAAGGATCCTTCCCCCCTTTGGGACCTTTTCTTTCTGCTGTAGTCTCTCACACAGAGTCCATTTGAGCCTGCTGCCACATGTGATATCAAATTCTTGTCATAGAAGATGGCTTTTCTAGTAGCCATAACTTCAGCTAAAAGAGTTTCAGAATTACAGGCTGTTTCTATCAAACCGCTTTTCATGGTTTTTCATAAAGACAGAGTGGTTCTGCGAACTAACCCTTAATTCATGCCTAAGGTTGCCACAGAAGCAAATCTGAACCAGTCAATTCAATTGCCAGTTTTCTTCCAAAATTTTGCTAATAAAGGGGAATATCTCTTGCATATGCTAGATGTGCATAGGCAGTTATGATTCTACTTGGATAGAACAAAGGATTTCTGCAGGTCTGACCTGCAGTTTGTGGCATTCTCTCTTAACAGGAAGGGTCAGGCAGTTTCCAAAATAACTGGTTCCTGTTGGATTTCGACATGCATTTCCTTCTCCTGTTCATCCAAAGGTTTATCCTTACCACGTCTAGTCAGAGCTCATTCCACTAGGTCAATGGCTACGTCAGCTACCTGTTTTGTCCATCACTCCATAGATGACATTTGTGCGGCAGCCACCTGGTCTTCTTCTCACACTTTTGTCAATCACTACAAACTTGACATTATCTCCAGGAACAGGGCTTCCTTTGGCTCCACAGTTCTTCGGCATGTCCTTCCATGAGGATGCCCAGGATTCAGGGTAGCTGTGGATACTGACCCAAGAGTGAGGAAAAGTGACATGGATAACATCAGATAAAGATTTATGTACTTCTCATAACTTGGCATCTGTGTTATCCTATGTAACTATTCATCAATATCCCCCCCTCCTGTGTGATCTAGAGGATGTTGAGATGGGGTTTATATTACGTTGTCGAAAGGGCTTTTCATCGAACACCCTTTCCTCAACAAGTAAACACCGAACTACCAAAACTTCGAATGGCCACATAAGTGAATTTTTTCCCAGGGGGAAAAAAATCACTTGGCCAACAACAAAGAAAACAAACTGTCACACCGTACAAAGTGGGGGTTGTGTTCGATGAACAGCCCTTTTGACAATGTAAATGGAACCCATGGAGATGTCCTATCTGGTGGTCAAGGTCTTCCTTAGCTGCTTTCTTGCTTAGGGCAAACTCAATCAGAGGGCAGCGAGGGATCATGGAAGTGGGGGGGGAGGGGGCAAGCCTAGAAGCTGTTTATAAAGTTGCTGGCTCGGATCTGATGTCAGATCCAAGAACCAAGAGTGATGAATAGTGACATAGGATAACACAGATGCCAAGTTATGGTAAGTACGTAACTCTTTGTCTATGAAATTGCTTTTGTGGCATGTTACTTATATGGCAGGTTTTTTTTGTTTTTTTTTTTACTACCAGTTCTATTTCATGAGACGTTCTCTACAATTAATGCCCAAATGTGCTTAGGTATTTTTTCCAGTAAAAACCATACTACTTAGCTGCCTTGTTGCTAACACTCTTTTGGGTGTGATGAACATCAGTCCTTGTGATTCATAGGTTCATAGGTTGGTACTAGGCTATCGGCCTTAGGACCTATACAAGCCTAGCCATAGCAATTCCGTGGCTATTTCTTCCCACACTATTTACTTCCCTGGACCCCTTTCTAGCAGGGTGACTGATGTGATTCCTAGGGTGAATTTCCTTTCTCCCATCCAGTCGTCAAGGTTCCTTTTGAATAGGTCCAAAGAGGCACTCTGCTTGACATGTATGGGCAGTCTATTTTAGAGTCTGGGGAGTCTCTGAGTCAAGAACCTATCCCTCCAGCATGTTTTGTTTATTGTGATGACAAGGTTTAGATCCCTGGAGCGTGTGGCTCTGTGGGATTGGGATTTCATTAATTGTAGCATGTCCAACAACTCTGGGTTTGACATGGCCTTGTATGTTAAGCAAAGATTGCCTCTGAGTAGACGATATGCGACAGAGTATAGCTGGAGTTTTTTAAGGCAGTCAGCATAGGGCATCTGCTTTAGGCCTGTGATTCTTTTAATGAGGTATTTCTGCAGCCTTTCCAGTTATTGCAGATGTCTTCAGAGGTACATACCAAATGGGGCGTTGTATTCTATAATGGGTCTAATGAGTACAGTGGGACAATGACCTCCTTTTTTCTGGATGAAAAGCCCTTAGTGATGAGGTGTGTCACATAGAAGGATTTCCTGACTGCTGTGGTGATGTGGTTATCGAAGGTGAGACCACTATCCACCTGTGTCCCTAAGTCTCTTATCACACTTTCGGTGTTTAGTGTACTGCCAACTATGTGGTAATTTACGGGTACATGTTTTTTTCCCAAAGGGGATAACTATACATTTCTTGGCATTGAGTTTGAGCCCATGGCTCTGGCAGCAAGCATCTGTTTCTGTAAGGCCCTTTTGTAGAGTATCCACATCATTTGGGGATTCAATAATGGCTCCCAGTTTGCAGTCATCTGTGAACTTTGTTAGCCAGAGTCCCTTAGTGTTGGCCTGTACTTCAGAGAAGTAGATGCCAAACAAGAGCGGTCCCAGGACTGAACCCTGAGGTACTCCACTTGTCACTTGTCTGGAGCAGGATTTTGAGTCAGCTACTTTTACAGTGTGGGTTCTGTCAGTAAGCCAGTTGGCAACCCATCAAGTGACGTAGGGATTAATGCCCAGCTTAGTAAGTCTATCTATGATTCCAGAGTGGAGGATGGTGTCAAATGCCTTGGCGAGGTCCAGATAGGCTGTGTGGACCGCCTTACCCTCATCCACAGCTCTGAGGACTGATTTGAAGAAGTCAGTCAGGTTCAGGAGACAAGATCAGTCCTTCACAAACCCAAACTGGGTGGGGTCCAGTCTTTGAAGGTTGCCTTTGTTTATAAGTTCCATGATAATACGTTCCATGGCCTTGCAGATCAGGCTCGTCAGATTGATGGGGTGGTAGTTCCCAGGATCCAAGGTGGATACCCCCTTGTGGAGTGGGATAACTGCAGCTGTGCGCCACTCAGTGGGCACGAAGCCTGAGGTGAGGCTATGATTAAACATGACACTTAGGTGAGGTGCCAGTTCATTTTGTAGTTCACGTAGTACACAGCCCGGGATGTCATCTGGTCCCATGGATGCTGTATTCTTAGCTTTGGAGATTGCATTTTTTACCTGTGTGGCCGTTATAACGGGAATTTGCCAATCTTCCGGTATTGAGATGGGCCGTGTAGGGGGTGAGAGGGGGATAAAGTTGGCACTGAATTGATCTGCCAGGATATTGGCAATATCCTTGGGATCAGTATATTTAATGCCATTCTGTTGTAGCTCAGAGCAGATCTGACCATTGCCATTTAGATTCTTGACATAGTTATAGAATACCTTGTGGTTGTCTTTGGAATCTTTGGCAATTTTATTTTCGTAACTAGCTTTGGAGGATTTTATGAGGGATCTCAGCTTCTTACTGAGGCTGGTAAGGGAGTTTTTTTGCATCCTGGGATTTTCCTCTTTTCTGCAACAGTTTCTTCCTTTTGTTCCTTAGTGTAGGATTCAGTAGTCGAACTTTTACTTCCCGTCTGCATGGGTGTCATGACGTTTGTCACTTCTGACTTAAGTAACATGAAGTTGGCTTTTGAGAAGTTTTTTATGGAGGTTTCCTTACTGGGGGGGGGGGGTGCGATATGGATGTTAAGGGTGATTAGCTTATGGTCAGACCTGACCAATGAGGGGGTGACCATAGGTGTGGAGCATCGATTTCCCATGTTGGTAATGACCAGGACTAGGATATTGGTGCCCTGGTGGGACTATAGATTAGTTGATCTAGGGCATTGGAATTTATGAATTCCAAGAACCGTTGGGCAAAGGTGTTGGTACACAAGAAGTTTTCCCAGTTAATGACAGTGTAGCTGAAATCACCCAGTTTTAGGGTGTTTGGTTGTATCTTAATATTTTCCAGTATGTTTAGAAAGGTGTAGTGAGAATCTTGGGGCATGGTGGGGGATCTGTAGCAAGCTGCAATTTGGATTGCAGTTTCTTTTCATGATAAGTATAGCAAAGGTGAAATAGTAATGCAACATTTTCTTGTCATCTAGTCATACTGTCAGTGTCATCTTTTTTTTAATTTTCCTCCTTCTTGCTTCATAGAGACCTTGCACAATTGTGTTGCAACTTGCACTCAGTCAGCCCATTCATTCCACAGGAGTGGGAGACATGCATCTCTGAGCTAGGCCAGAGAAAGATATACGTTCATAGCTTCTGTAAAATTTGATAATACTGTACTGTACCATAGTTAGCTGGAAACACTGTATCCAATGAGACTGAGAAACAAAAATTTTACTTAACCAAGTTCATGTTGAATAGGTATCAGTCTCTCCCTTATGGGTCAAGTCTTGTGCACTTTTAAGAATGCATTCTCCAAACACTGGAGTTCATTTAATAAGGTTTTATTAGATGTTCACAATATCCGAATACTGTCTTCATTAACAGTACTGCTAAACAATTTCTGATTGTCTTGAACAACGTAAACTGACATAGTCTGTAGATGACCTGTTTTCTGTACTGATACTCGAGTGTTAGACATCTTCTCTGAAGTAACAGGTCGAATGAACTTCCTAACCTTTGCTGCCCTGCTTATCCTGAACACCACATATTATATTGCTTCAGTCCAGTAAATTATTTACTTTTTCTAACCTTGGTCTCAGGCTTTGTCTTGTATGTGCAAAGGGCATTCTGTAAGGTTTTATCTTTCCCTTGAGAAAGGAACCTAACAAGAACTGTCTGTAATCCTCCCTCACGAAACTGTTATTTCAGCAAGGTTAACATTCATTGGAAGATTCTTTGTTTCTGCTTTTCTAAAATGTATGCATAAATGAAACACCATTTCCTAGCCAGCAAGGTCAACATTCAGTAAAAGATTCTTTGTTTCTGTTTTTCTAAAATATATGCATAAGTGAAACACAATTTATTTTACCCTTTAGCCTGTCTAATGTCTAATAACTATTTTAAAATGGAAATCCCTAATCTAACAGTTGCCCCTGAGGTCCCTGATGAAAGTCTAGTGGGATTTACTTCTGTAGTTACTTTACATTTATATTGCTAACTGCTGTATTTAGCTTTATGCTACTTGACTTATAATCTGAAAATAAAAAATATATTTGGTAAACCTGTAACTTTAAGCACTAGGTGTCACTTGAGTATGTATGCCCTGTTTGGATTGAAATCTTTTAACTTTATGATTTGAATTAACTTAAATGATATGAATAAACTTGTAATTTTTATTGTGACCACTAGGTGTCAATTGAGCATTTATGCCCTGTTTGTATTGGAATTTCTTAACTTTATAGTACCTAGATTTATAGTCTATAGAGTATTTAAGACTAAGTTTTCATGTATGAGTGCTATATTTAAAAATTGTACATTATTTAACCCCCTTTTTCTGGAGGAAGAGGTCTTGCAAAATTTATTTGTATTCTGTACTGTGATTTTTCTGAAACTGGCACTCTCCTCAACCAAGTTTTTTTTTTTTAAATGTATACTTTATGATACAGCAAAATTCCTGAAAACCTACATAAATTAGTAGCTGATGGTTGTACTTTATTAGCTGCTTACAGTCTTAATCCCTGGACTGGACTGACAACTTTGCAGTGTGCCCTTTATCAGCATTTTCCTGCATATCTTGAATTTTTGCCAGATTTGCCTTAACCGTTGAGCCTAGTTGGCTCATCTCAGTTATACCTTTTACCTTAATTTTCATTTACTGCATTGGAAATCCCCTCCTTGGCAGCTTTTTCTGACACATATTGTATAGCCTGTCAAGCATGATGGCTATTTTCTGAAGACTAATTGAAATCTGCACTAAATAGATAACTTTATAAGTGGTCCTGAAGCATAATTACCATATTTTGTGTTAACCTGTGTCTATACAGTTTACTTAATGGTACTTACTTTTTTAACTTTTATGAATATTTATGAGTTATAATAGTTTACTAAACCCTATACTTTCTGTATTTTAAGTCTATACCTTTACATTGTCTGTTAGTGTTTTTAATTTCTGACTAATGTAAAGTGCATTGCAATCTGTAAACATGCACTGTAATCTGTAAACTAGTTAACAAATTAAGCCTGCCCTGTTATGCCTTGAGTGCATTGAATAACTATCACTACCTATTATTTAAATAATAAGCCTGTAAAAAAATAATTCTGTTACTTTACCCTTAATTAATGACTGAATAATGTAATTACAAATAAGTCTGTCACTTTACCCTTAAATAATGACTGAATAATGTGAAGTATTTTGAGATTTGACTGAAATGTACAATGCCTTGACTGTTACTACCTGTTACTTAAATAATAAGCCTTTAACAAAAAATAATTATGTTACTTTACCCTTAACTAATGACTGATTAATGTAATAAGCTTGTTACAAGTAAGTCTGTCACTTTACCCTTAACTAATGACTGAATAATCTGAAGTAAGATTTGACTGAAAGGTACTATACTGAACACATAACCGAATATTAATGTCATATTCTGAAACTTGACTGATATTTACATTAGCATCTACTGAACATTTAAAAATAGCTATGTATATTCTGGAAACTAACTAAACCAAAAGAATATCTTTTGCCAGTGTTAACACAGATAAAAGCATAACTGAAACTGGTACATGTTATATCCTAACTAATAATATTGTACAATTGTCTGAAACATGAGAACATTTTGACAGTGTTACCTGAACACAAATAAACTGAAATCCATCTGAACACAGATAGACTGAAACTACTACTACTGTACAAATTATCATGAACCTAAAAACATAAATACATACATAGTTGCTTTAACTTTAAACAAACATTGAAGAAATAACCGAAACACATCATCAGTTGCGAAATTTTGCTCTGAATTGTTCCGGTCACTGATGAAGTAAAGGAAGGCCTGCTTTAATGTTGAAGTGTTCTTTGTATAGTTAGGCCTTTTAAACCTCTTTTTTCATTTCTTGCGTAAGCTGGTTTTAGTATCAGGTCCTTAAATTAACATTTGCATCTTTAACAATTATAATCTGATAGCATTGCTTATTGCCCTGACATTATTTACATGTTTTCTGCATGAAATGCAGCTTTAACATTTATAAACTGGCAGCATTACTTGCTGTGCTGACTTTATTTACATTTTTCTGTATAAAATAAACACATTCTTTTGCATGAATAAACATTTGCTGCTAATAAGCTCTTGCAAGTCTGTAGACAAACTGAATTTTTTACATTAAATTTTAACACAACACTTAATTTTGACATAATGTAATTTTTTTTAATGGTACTGTCACACTGGGGATGTCACAAGAATTCTGCTGTTATTCTTTTTTAGGCTAATTGACTTCATTTAAAAAATCCAATCTCCAAAGGCTTGCTACTGACTGCAATTACCTTTGACCTTTTAAATGCTGATGGCATGAGACTGTACTTGAAACTTTTTCAGAGATTTGTTTGTAACTGAAACTGAAATTTCTGTATCAAGTAACACATTGTGCCACAATTATTTAACTGGCAAAGTCTATTTTACTGTTGCATTGTCAGTATTTACAGGAAAAGTTTAATTACTGGCATCTGATGCTTTGCAAAATCTTTTTCTGTCTTACCACTAAATGGACAGCTTTTTTAAGGTTTTAGCTGTAGCAATTGTATTTAACTTGATAGTTGTATCAAGTTTCTGAACTTATTTTAAATGAAAATCAAAGTAATAATGCAAGACTGTGCATTTTTGCACCTATGTACAGTGAGTTTTAACTGCTGAACTTTTTACATTTGTCTCATGACCCTCAGATTTTAATATACTGTTTAGTGAGTGAAACTCCACCCGCTGCCTCACCATAACCATTTCTTTAGCTGACATCATTTAACTTTTTATTAGTACTGAAAGCTAAAAGAATGTGCTGTTACTGTTTGCATTTTTTTTTTGATAAATAGTAAACTGTAATACATTAAATTGTTATCACTGTCTTTAATTCAGCTTGCTAGGCTAGTTGTAATCTGAGCTGATATGCTTGGCAAACTGCCATCTCCATACAAAACATATACACTCTCAAACTGATTACATAATATACTCTTTTATGCATAGGATCTGAATTTTTAACTGTGGTGTCATTTTTACGATGTAGCATTGACTTTAAATTTTACATTATGTAAACTAGCAAACATTATTTTGTCTCTCTCTCTATATTACAATATTGTTTATGCATTGCAACACTTTAATACAAACCTCTTAAATAAACAATAATACAAAAAAAATATTTGCCAAACTGTAATTGCAAACCCTTTATTCTGCTAATTAATTTGACTGTTAGTTCTGATATACCTCACAAGACATAGAGACATACGATTACCCTTTTTTCTAACTGACCACACCCCAGTATGTCTTTCTTAGCACTTCAGCTGTGTCAGCTGAACTGGAATTTATTCTGTCTTTAACCCATAAAACTGCATGTTTCTGTCATAACCAATTCTTTAAAATCTGTACATCTGCACATATCTTTTTACTGAAATCTAAACCAGTATATACAGAGCTATTAAACTTTGAACTGGTAGCTGCCATAATTTTTGACTTTTTAAATTCTGACAAGACCACACTTGTATCTTTTATATGTGCAACTGAAATTGATTTGTCTGTAAATAATGAAATAACCTTAAACCATGACAGATTAATGCTCTTATCTTTATAGCTAGCTATGAAATGTATTTTTTACTTAGCACTGAAGTCTGTTCTTCAGTTACAAAATCTGCACCTTGATTTCTCTTTTTCTCTCTCTTTAGTGCAATGTGAACTTGAGACATTGCTTGCATGTTATGTTTGTAGACTGTGTTGACATTTGTAATACTGCAACATACTTCTGTATTCTGAATTGTATGTATTATATTCTGAACATTTTTATGTGAAACTATACTACAGGGGAAATTATTAGGTTGAATTGCATGTGCTGAAGCATGTGCATTTAAACTGGAGACCATACTGACTTCTGAGTCATTAAACCTTTTGCATTTAGACATATATAACATTTTTGAACTAATAACCTTAACTTTAAAAAAACATTTTTAAACTTAAACCAAAAATTTACTGACATCTTAACTGTAGCAGTATTACTTGACATGCTTACATGCAAAAAAAAAACTTTAAGTAACTTAAACTTTGTTGAACTGTTAACTAAAAGATGCATATAGAGTCTTACAGAACTTTATGGCTTGGAAGAAATGTGATCTGTCGTCTGTAGCTTATTAACTTTTTCCTTGCTTCTTGACTTTATGGTGTCACTCTAGAAACATAAAAGTCTGTGGAGATAATGTCTTTTATGTTCTGAAGAAACACTGCTTTAATAATACTGGTCTGCTGGAGTTCTGTGAGGCTTTTCTGCGGTACAAACTGGTGCTGTGCAGTTTAATGTTGTCTTAATGAGAAACTGTCATGCTGTAATTTTCAGCTTATTCTTTATAGAGTTTACAGCTCTATTTATGGAAATAAACACCGGTATGCTGCTGAAGTCTGTTATGAAACAGTTGCTGTCACTTTAAACTGTTAATGAAACTTTGAAGTTATTGCCATAAAACTGTACTTGAAAAAATTACTTACTGCAGCTGTTTTTGTTGAAGTTTGAGCGAAACACGGAGTGCTGCACTTTAATGAAAACAGTATTATTTATAGTCTGTAGAACACATGAAGTTGAACAAAACACTGCTATTTTGTAGATTTCTGTAGAACACATGTAGCATAACCAAGTCTGGAAATGAACAATACCTTTACTGAAAGGGTAGAACACATGAAGTTGAATGAAACACTGTTATTCTGTAGATTTCTGTAGAACACATGTAGTGTAACCAAGTCTGGAAATGAACGATACCTTCACTGAAAGGGTGGTGTGCTCTCCGGAGTGCTTTTGTAGTACTTCTGCTGTATAAACGGTTACTGTGAACTTTAGAAAATATGCAGTATTGGAAACTGGATATGAAAGGCTTACAGCTGCTTACTGGGTTGTCTCCCCAGACAGCAGGTCACATCAGGTGTCATTGTAAAATCTGATAATACTGTACTGTACGGTAGTTAGCTGGAAACACTGTATGCAATGAGACTGAGAAATGAAAGTCTTAATTATCAGTCTCTCCCTTATGGGTCAAGTCTTGTGCACTTTTAAGAATGAATTCTCCAAACACTGTAGTTCATTTAATAAGGTTTTATTAGATGTTCACAATATCTGAATACTGTCTTCATTAACAGTACTAATAAACAATTTCTGATCATCCTGAACAATGTAAACTGACATAGTCTCTAGATGACCTGTTTTCTGTACTCATGCTCGAGTGTTAAACATCTTCTCTGAAGTAACAGGTCGAATGAACTTACAAATCTTCACTGCCCTGCTTATCCTGAACACTACATATTATATTGCTTCAGTCCAGTAAATTATTTACTTTTTCTAACCTTGGTCTCAGGCTTTGCCTTGTATGTGCAAAGAACATTCAGTAAGGTTTTATCTTTCCATTAAAAAAGGAGCATAACAAGAACTGTCTGTAATCTTCCCTTGAGAAACTGTTATTTCAGCAAGATTAACATTCAGTGGAAGATGCTTTGTTTCTGCTTTTCTAAAATGTATGCATAAATGAAACACCAATTCCTAGCCAGCAAGGTCAACATTCAATGAAAGATTCTTTGTTTCTGCTTTTCTATAATGTATACATAAATGAAACACAATTTATTTTACCCTTTAGCCTGTCTAATGTCTAATAACTGTATTAAAATTGAAATCCCTAATCTATCAGCTTCATAGGTGTTAACTAGGCTAATGACCACAAGGGCCTTTTTAAGCCTAGTCATGCATCCTAAATGTCTGACAAGTTCTGGTACCCTTGATAAGTGTGAGCAGGGGCTTGGGAGGTGAAACATTTACAAGCAGGGGCCTAGGAGATGAACCATTTACAGGCTGCCTGTCTCCATTAGAGACATAGGTGCCAAATCAGGGATGAATTTCCTGTTCCCATCCAATTGTCCAACTTACATTTCAGTTGGATTAGGGAGGAACTCTGCTTCACATGGATGGGGAGCCTGTTCCAGAGAAGGGGTAGTCTCTGGGATACATACTTGTCTCTCCCTCAGGTCCTAGTTATATCACAGACAAGGTGTAAATCTTTAGAACGGGTAATTCCAGTGCTGTTTGTTTTGCGGATATGCAGGAGGCCCATCAGAGTAGGATCTGACAGTGCCTTGTATGCCAGGCATAGATCTCCTTTCAACAGCTTGTAGGCGATGAAATAGAGGGATAGGGCCTAGAGGCAGTCAGCATAAGACATGTTACTTATACCTTGTATTATTTTAGTGAGGAACCTCTGTGGATGTTCCAGTTGTTGGATATGCCTGGTTAGGTACATACCAAAGGGGACATTGTACTTAGTGATAGGTCTGATGAATGTCAAATACAGTGGAACAATGACTTCCTTTGACATAGATGCCATACCTTTGTTTATAAGTTGCACAACAGAGAGTGATTTCCTCACTACTCTAGACATGTGATGGACAAAGGCTAGATTACTGTCTGTGTGTTCCCAAGTACCTGAGTACTGTGTCAACTCTTAGGAGTGTGTTGTCAATATGATAGTTACCAGGGGTAGATTACTTCCTGAAGGATACTATTATGCATTTCTTGGCATTTAGTTTTATTCTGTGGCTCTACCACCATTTCTTTGCCTGTGTCAGCTCTTCCTGGAGAACATTTGTGTCAGTAGGTGATTCAATGACAGCTCCTAATTTTCAGTCATCTGCAGATTTACTCAGCCAGAGGCTACTGAAATTGACCTTGACTTCAGAGAAGTAAATGCCAAAAAGGAGTGGTTCCAGGACTGATCCCTGAGGGACTCTGCTTGTGGTGACCTCTTTGTATAGGTGGACTCCCCGTTTCCAACTTCCTGGCTCCTGTCTGTGAGCCAGTTGACTATCAGCCAGATGACATAAGGGTTTGTATCCAATCTCTTAATTTGTCAACAGTGTCCATGTAGAGGATTATGTCAGATATCTTGGCCAGGTCAAGGTAGGCAGTATGAACAATTTTGCCCTCATCCATTGCTTTGGTGACCTTCTCAAAGAAGTTCACCAGATTGAGTAGGCATGACCTGTCCTTGATGAAACCAGATTGGGTTGGATGCAGTGTCTGGAGGTTTTCTATGTCATTATTGATGATTTCCCTGCTAATTCTTTTCATGGCTTTGCATATGGGACTAGTGAGACTTGTGGTTCTGTAGTTTCCAGGGTCCATAGATGGCCCACCTTCATGTAGAGGGATGACTATTGCTGATTTCCATTCATGAGCCACAAAGCTTGTTTCGAGGCTACAGTTAAATAGCAATTTGAGAAGACCCAATAGATCATGTTTCATGCTATTTAGAAGCCATCCTGGGATATTGTCTGGATCCATTGATGCGGTATTATTGGCCTTGGAAAGAGCATTCAGGACCTGTTTTGTAGTGATAGCAGGGGTATTTCCTGAGGGAAGGTAAATGCGGAGAGAGGGGTAAAGTTGGAGCTGAATTTGTCGGCCAGTAGGTTTTGCTATAGCTTCTGGCTCATTATAGGTGGTTCTATTTGTATTGAGCTCTGCACACAATTGTGTATTGCCTTTGAGGTTGTGGACATAGCTAAATAATGCCTTGTGGTTGTCCGTATCCTGAGAGGCCAATTTTAACTCAAATTTGGCTTTGGTAGACTTTATTTGTCCCCTGAATTTTTTGTTTAGTTCATACCTCTCAACTGTCCAGATTTTTGCAGAATGTCCAAATTATTGCCTCAAAATTGTGGTCCATTCCTCATAAACTTTTTGTGGCTTTCTGGCAAATCACTGGGATTATCTTCGGAATGAAATCACTAAATAATGACATATATTTGAGTTTCAGACTTCATATCCTTTAGAAGATGCATTTTAACACAAACCCTGTTATTTTAGCTACTTTCTATGTTTATAACAGCAATATTTAAAATCTGTCCCTATTTTTGTGCCTTTGTCCCCCCATTATGTCAGGCTTTGTCCAGATTTCTTGGGCTAAGAGGTTGAGAGGTATGGTTTAGTTTGATGAGAGTGCTTTTATCCTGCTGGGTGCTGCACCTCCTAATTTTTGCCATGATTTTCTTCCTTCTGTTATACTGCCTGTTGATGTTGCAATTCCACCAGGGTGGCTTGTTTTTTTTGAGTTAGTTCTGTACTTCTTCCTAGCGGGTACAGCTGCCTCTATGCAGCTATTAACATGCTCGTATAGGGTTTTTGTGCACAGTTCTGAGTAAGCAGCAATGTTCTCAGGGTTTATGGAGGCTTGAAATTTGGCAGGTTATCAAGTAATAGTAGGAATTTAGCCTTAGAATAGTTCATGAATATTTCAAAGTTAGCTGGGGTTCCATGTTTTATTTTTACTTCAAAGGAGACCATTTTCTGGTCTGACCTTACCAGAGAAGGCATTACACTAGGGGGTGTGCAACACTGTCCCTATGTATGACCCTCTCATTCCTGCCTGGGAAACCCTACTCACGCAACCATTCCCTCCGCATTGTGAGATAGGTGGTAACAAGTTTAATATCCAGGGGGGGTCCTCTGGAATGGCCTACCTATGCTGCTTATACATTTAAAATGGCTACCTGGTCAGGGAAAGAGGTGTGTATGCTCACACACATATTTCCTATTCCATTAGTCAGCAGGGAAGTTTTATGTTTGATGCAGTGCAAGCCAACATGAAGACTATAGGAGAGCAATGCACCTATACTGAGCCAGAAGATATAGCAAAACCTACTGGCCAACAAATTCAGCTCCAACTTTACTGCTTCCCTTTAGGATGAGCAGGTTGGCATTGGCTGCTGAAGCTCATCCACTGTCAACAAGTCCCTCAGACACCCAAACCACTAATCTAACACAGATCATTTGGACATTACTCAGTGCTTCATTCCTCTATATCTTGAGCAGTGTCATGTTTTAAACAAGTATACTTCTAAGTCATTTTCAGTGTGATAGATAAAATCTGAACATTTGTCGTATTTGGTAAGGAAATCTGCATATATTTCAAAAATATCAAATGTAGTATTTGATTTGAGTTTTCTGCTTGTATTTTGTGATGTCACATTGTAGTATACTACATTTTGCTTATGAGATTTAACAGTGCAGAAATCTAAAGATTACTAACTCTTAGAATATGCATGTCATTGTCAGTTTATATGTGTGAATTGTCATCTTTGGAAATGTGCAAATCATTAACTCTGTAACTGTAGAAATTGGTAACATCTCAACCATGTGAATTATTTTCTGTGATTGAAATGATACCACAAGTATTCTGCCCTTGCATTGCAAACTAAATTGACCATAAGACTGAAGTGAGACAACTTTTAACAATAAATTCAAATTTTCATTGTTCTACACACAACACAGCTTTGTCCCATCCAGTGGTTTCAGTTGATGAGAATTAAGTCATTAATGAAGCATTTGACACAGACAGTAAAAAATCTCCATCCTAGTTCTCTAAGTACACTTTTAACAATGATCTTACATTCTCCTCCAGTATCTGTCTTAAATATAATACGTCACATTCATACATTGCATTTCAGTCCAGAGACTTTTTCATTACCAACACTGATGCTTTTCTATGCATATACAAGAAACTGCACACACAGTCTCAGCACATGCATAGTTGTACTCATAAATGTATAATTTTGTGTATGGGCATCAGTGAAAGAATTCTTCAAATAAGAGTTTACACAACCATTAACATAGAAAACACACCAAAAAATAAGGGAATGAAGAAAGAAGTGGCTACTGCAGAGTGATTGTTGTTATGGTGAGTTTAGTCACACAGCAGTACTGTTATTCATATTGATCACTGCTGCAGTATGGGCAGATTGTCATAGCTTAGAATACCAGGGAGGTGGAAGATGTGTCCAGAAAAGTGGTCCAGATAAATTCTGTCCTAGACCTGCAAAAAGAATTTAGTTGGTAGTGCTTTGTTAAAGTATGCACAGAGGGCCAAGCCACTTTATCTATAATACTTCTAAAGTCCAACCCTTTCAAAAAAGCTATAGATGAAGCCAAGGCCCTAGCAGAGTGGCCCTGCCTGGAATAGTTTTGTTATATCGGGAATAACAAAAGGCAATAGCCTGAGATAACCATTTGGAAATTATCTGCTTTGACACTGGTTGTCCATCTTTTTACCTTCACAAGAAATGAACAACTGATTGGAAGTTCTGAAATATTTCTTCTGTCAAGATAGTACCTGAGTTGTCAAGATAGTACCTGAGTTGTCAAGATAGTACCTGAGTTGGCTGTAGACATCCAAGGTATGAAGAATCTTTTCTTCCTCATTTTTGTGTTCAGGAAAGAACATACGGAGATGGATAGTTTGGCTTAAAGTAATCGGATACTACTTTAATCATAAAAGAAGGATTAGTTCTCAAAGAAACCCTGTCTCTGTAGAAGGTGATATAAGGTATAAGGTTGACCCACCGTAAGAGCTTGCAACTCAAATACTCTTCTTGAAAATGTCAGAGCAGCCAGAAAAACTGCTTTCCATGTTAAGAACTTCATGTTAGCCAGACGAGTTGGTTCACTGAAGCAAGTGTTAGCTTATCTGACACAAAATTAAGATCCCACTAAGTAAACACTATTTTATTTTGGTAGCTTCTTATGCAGTACCCCTTTCAAAAACATTTTCACATGAGAATGTATTGAAAGAGGAGGATCCATGGGTGGATATGCTGAAATAGCTGAAAAATGAGCCTTGATCGGAGTAAGACAAGCCATAGGATAGTAACTCACTCAAATACTGTAAAACCAGAGAAACACTAGCCCTGAATGGAAGCTGGTTGTTTAGTTGGCACTAACTAGAAAACCTTTTCCATTGCTTATGTACGATTTTCTGTAGCAGGCTTTCTTGTCTCCATTAATACCTGTTGAATATCCTCAGAAAACAGGTGCCTAAAAGGTATTAAGCCCTATCATCCAGGCAGTCAGTTATTGTTGTTTGGACTGGGATGTATCAAACACCCATGATCTTGTGTGAGTAAATCTTGTCTGTGAGAAAACTTGCAGTAATTGCCCCTGACCAGTTCCAAAAGAAAAGGGAACCATTGCTGCCTGGGCCAGAAGGGAGTCACCCCAATGATCTTTGGAGATTCCTTCTGAATTTTCAGAAGTATCTTGAATATCAGCAGAAAGGGTGGAAAAGTATACAGGAACATTCCTATCCATGAAAATGAAAAGGCATCTCATTCCAGGCCTTCATGCATGGAGTCCTGGAACAGAATTTTGCCAGCTGATTGTTCAGAAATAAGGCAAAACGGTCTGTATGAGGAACTCCCCACACATGGATCATATCTTAGGAGATCCCCAATTTAGTTCCCATTCAAAAGGGTCTGCCTTTTTCTTGATCAGCTTGTCTGCCACACAGGTTTTCTCTGATGTAAAGTGAGATTGTGCTGTAAAGATATATCCCATGCTAACAGGGCTACTCTGCAAGTTCTGCCTTGCTTTTTTATGTACCACATTTATTTGTTTGACATTTTGTTAACCGAGTTGGTCCAGCTGAGCCAGGGGCCCATTTTCAGTGGAGACCCAAGGATAAAAGCTCCAACAACAAATACAGTTATGCAAAAATAATTGACGAATACAGAGTAGTCAAAAATGTACAGTTATATACAAGATGTGGTTCTCTGGACAAGATACAGTGGTCCAAAGTATACATCACAGACCGTGGTATTGTCTGTAGTTACTCAAAGAGGTCCTGGGAATCACATATGATTCAGAGAGTTGAGAGCCTTTATAAGAGCTAGCATCTCTTTTATGTTTTTGTGCTTTTGTCTATCTTTCTTATTCCATAGACCTTTGCGCTGTTATCCCCCTTGGCATTGCTGTCAAAATAAAGTCTGAGGTATCTGTTGTGACTGACTGACTGACTATGAAGGGGAGATGGGGGGACTTGGATTCAGGGATATTTGATGTCTGCACCAAGTGATTTTTTTTCTTTTCACAAATCCCAGACCTGGAATTTGAAAAGACAGTGGGTGTTGATGATGGGACCAGAGAGACTTCAGATTCCCTTCTATCACTTGCATGTGGAATATTGCAAAAGTTATCATGAGAATCACTGATGCCATGAAACATAGAATCTTGATGTATTCCTCACAGTTACATAAGATTGAGTAGAACTCTGCCCCCCCCCCCCAATTAGATCTAAATTATAGATCTTGTTTTTCCTCTGGAAGAAATTTTGTACTGAAGTGTCTAGCAGGCAACCTAGAATACAATCCTGTATGATGGAGTAAACAAAGATGTCTGAATGTTCTGTTGTTCTCATGAAATCCCAGTTTATATAGGAGATTTCTTACCCAAGTGAGAGATTCCTGACACTTTCAGAAATACCCTACAATGATAAGTAAGTTGTCTAAATATGTAAAAAATGTGGATAGCCTTTAGCCTTCAATGGACTATGGCAGTAGATAGATGCTTTGTGAACACTCTTGGAGCAGTGGATAGCAAATAGTAAGGCAGAGAAGTGGTGATGTGATGTAGACACACAAAACCTGAAGAGACATCTGAAATCTGAATGACTAGGAATATGATTATATGTATATTTTAAATCTAAGGTTACTAAAAGAATCAAATGAAAAAGAAGAGGTAACAGGTTGTGAAGTGATAGGATTTTGAAATTGGGCACTGTCACAAACTGATTCAGGAAAGAAAGATTCAGAATTAATCACCAGGAAGTTTCTTTCTTTCCTTAGCACTAAAAACATTATTGAATAAAATTCATTTCCAAGTGGGAAGGAGGAACTGCTTCTGTTACCCTTTGAGACAGCATGTGATGTAGGCAGGAGGGAAGGATTTGGTCTGGTGGATGAGGAAGAATCCCCTGGAAATAATGAATTTCCTCCCACTGACATCTGCATCCTATCTGATTCAGCTTCAGAATCCATTTGCCTGAAGCAATCTGTTGCCAAAGAGAGGAATGGAGATTCAGACTTTCTGGAAGGGGTAAGGTAATACCAGGGTGGAAAAGGGGGACATGGTCCCTTAAGTAGTCATTCTGCCTTATGTGTCTCCCATTTGTTCTGGATGGTTCCAGTTTTCTTTTTAGAACCTTCCTGCCATTGCTTTTTAAATGCCTGATTACCAGCATTCTGCTGAGATTGTTTTTTGCTAAAAATTAGATGAGTGAGCAGAAAATACCTTTAGAGAAGGAGGGCTGAAAATCTGAGAGATTCCCTGAATCAACTTACTTCTCTCATCAAACTTTTTGATAACTTCTGCAGCAGAAGGTCCAAAAACTAAATCTTTAGCCAAAGGAAATTTCAATATTGCATTTTTGATATCTAATGGGAGGTTCTGGAAACTCAGCTAGTCAGATCTCTTCAAATCACTATCAGTGGCAACAGCCCTGGAAACAGTATCTGCAGAGTCACAAACACACTTCATACAATGAATAGTGACATGAGAAACAGAAGAAACTAGACTACACAAATCCCATTTTCCTCACAAGAGGAAACTGCATCTAAAGCATTTCTCATACGTTCACAGTTTATCAGTATAAACTTTAACACAGGAGGCTGACAATTGAGAATTCAAAAAAATCAAAATTGCAGATGCATACACATTTTCCTCAGACTTATCTGCAGTATTACCATCCTTGTCTGAAGGAGAAGTATTAGAATTAATAAGACTTCACAGCAGCTGGATTAACTAAAGCTATAGCTGCTGGGTCAGGTCTGAGATTATTGTATGAAACTTGAAAGACAAGAATTATATACATTCTAACTGCTTTCTTAGGGGCAACAAGCTAGCTGTCAGGGAGACCCCAGGCTGCGCCAAACTCATCCTCCAATGCTGACAGTTCTGGAGAGATAGGTGATGGTTCTGGGAATACCAGTTGTAGCAATTCACAGTATTTTCTAAGGGTCTGAGAAACCTTTTTGTTCTCTCATTGAAAGCACATTCTGGAAAATGCTCAGAGAAAGTACATCCCACACAAGGAGAATCAGATACCACATTCTCCTCAGAATCTGAATCAGAAATTTCCACATTTCCCTATAGATTCCACATCTTGAACCTCTTCAGGAAAAGAGGAATCCCTTTTCCTCTTACCAAAAAACATCTTACTAAAAGGGTCAATAGCCTACACAATACCCTGAGCCAAGCCTAATAAATTACTCCTGTCCTGAGAAACTGATATAGGAGAACTGACATGTTTAGTAGTCTGTCTCTTTTTGACAGGAAAGTTAAGACAAGCAGACCTGTTTTTGTCAGCAGCAGTTTCTCCAGGGATGGGCACAATATTCTGGCTAAGCAAGGGGACATCCCCTGCCCCTTCTCCCATGACTGACAAGAGTGGCTCCCCTTGTCCACTGAGGGGACTCCAGCAGCTGAAAAAGACTTGGCTAACCCCTGGTCCACAGTGGCTGTATGGACAACACCAGAGGGATCTGAGGAAAAATATGGCTGGTCTGAGGAACCAGCTTAAGATAGCAGAGTCACCCCACCTGTGTCTGTGGCGAATTACTAGCCTACTGTGATGGCAAAGGCTGTTTGCTTAATTTTTTTTTTATTTATTTTTTTTTTTTGCTGTAAGAAGAGCCAACTGAGAGACTGGTAGTCTGTGCCATGGTAAAAACAAAAATGGTGCTTGTTTCTTGGGCAGGCTTAGCACTGTTAGTTGGTAAAACAGGAAAGTAGCAAAAAATTCATTTTTGAAGAACAGCTAAATGGTAAACATATGTCAGAGTGTCTTTAGGCTCACATTATTGCTGGAATTTGTCTTTCATAACTACCAAATTAGATATCTGTTTTTTGAGTAAGATTATATATAAAATACGTTAATTTCATCATTCCTGGCAAGGTGAAGAAAAGCTGCAGTTTGGATGTCTTTACTTTTTACTTAAACCTGAATTGATGCTGCAAGGGTTAAATTTGTGGATCCATTGTTTCCATGCAGAACCAATGATTTTAAAGGAGTGAGTCATAAAATGAAACCATGATGAAAATTCCACTAGCTGTAAATGAACATAAATGGATAATTCAAAAATATATACAAAAGTATGGCACTTATTTCTTCTGAATTGTTTGGTCTTTTCAACTTCTATATATGAACTGTAGCCTTTTTATTGAAATTCTTTGTTGTTTGAATATTTTTTCTACAATGTTCTGTTCATCTAATCATTTTGATGGATTTCCAAAATCTTTAAGTCAGTTGTGATTCCTTTAATGTCATTTCTGGGCTTGCTATGGTGTTTCTGAGCTTACAGTGGTGTTTATGCTGAAAATCTGGTGACTTCAGAAAAAGTTTGGTTCATCATTTGTGTGTTCATTGTCTAGGGTATGTGTACTATAATGAAACTTTACATGTTGGTCTTAATAGAATTTTTATGAATTATTGCATCATGGCACTTTTTAAACCAACAACCCATCAGTTCTAAAAATAAAAGAAAGGATGTTAGCTAGATGACTTAAAACTGCAAGGTGGTCAGAGCTTACAAAAAGTTAAAGCTGCATTAATTACTGCAATCCACTTGATACTGTATACTCTTTTGCTTTGCATAGGCTCAGTTACATGTCTTAGGCACATTTCAGCTTGATGGTAAAATATAAACGTTCAAGAGTAAATAGGTAAGCAACCACTCTCTTTACTGACATGACAGTAACTGCCTTTCTAAGATGTAATTACACACTATCCTACATGCACCGTAGCAGTGTGGGATTCTGAAACACTAAGTGCACTATACATTAAAGCCCTGTGACCATATGTAGTTATAGCACTTCCCTCAAGATACCCCAGGGTACATACCCTGTACATCTATGAAACAGATGTAGACCATACTAGCAAACTCCTTCAACCCCACCAATATCTGCATGGACAGACAAATAAGACTTTGTTGCAAGGCCAAGAAGGAATCTGTATTGCTGTTCCTGAATCAAAGGCTTATCTGGTCAATGAAATCTTCTTTCCAGTATTCTGGTACAGATGCCTCCAGGAAGAATGATGAGTATGGGCTCTATATAACAGGAAATCCCCCCGGGTCCCCTTTTTAAACTTTTAAGAAAGAAGAGCACTATTCCAGTTTAGCAGTCCAGAGCTAATGTCCCCATCTTACACAACCCTATAAAGGCACATTAATTATAACATGCCAACAATGGTTCAGTGCCTTCAGAATTTCCAGACCTTAACCACTCCGGCAGCCTTGCCACATTAGAAATATTTGTTTGTTGTAATGCACTTATGTATAAAGATGGACATGATCCAAACAGTTACCTCTGATGTTGCTTCTTCAAAGGAGGGCATGCCGACTGGATTCAGGAATTAGAACATTTTTTCCACCTCCAACAATGTCCATAATCAAAACTAGAATTTTCCAAGCTTGTTGAGAACAATCTGTGCAGCATCTTCTCCCCAACCTCTTGGTGAAAGAACAGATTACCAGAACTTCTTTTAGGACATCTGAATATCACTGTTAGTGGTTCATTGAACTCCTCCCACTCCCAGGCCAATGTTTTGGTTACTGCTGCAGCTGCTGCTTTCCTGGCCTGTGAATTAATATTGGTCATGTCTGGAGACTGCTTTATGTTAACAATGTGCATAATCTCTCTTTCTTTAATGTGTCTACCAGTAGCCCTTAGAATTACCACACTGGCAAGTACTGACCACCTTTCAACAATTCTATTTGCCACTCCTTCAACTAATTAGGTCTTACACAGATACAAGCTGAACTCCATGTTTCCCGACCTCCTCTAGTACATGGAATAAAGTGCTTCAAATATGGGAGGTAAACTCATCCACATAGAAGCATCAGATAGGCATTCCCAGGGCAACCTTGTTCGATTTTTGGATTTCCCCAACCTGTCAAGCTACCACCCCCATATATCTGACCCAAAATACCACCAAGGGATGACCATTTGATAACATAATACTGTTTTAGACCCAGCTATCCGTAACATATGGTCTTAGGTCTAAATACCTGACTGCAAAGTCACTTGTCATCCTTCAGTCCAGTGTGATCTTGTAACAAGTGCACTTATTTGCAGCCTTATATTCAGATGTGGTGTTTATTATGGACAATCCATGACTAGAAGAGAAGTCCAGTAACAGTTCATCATTTGGTTTCAGATCAGGTGAGCTGTTACTCCCAATTACACCTTTCGGGGTAAATCCATCATTCTCCATGTCGGAATTGATGTGTTCAAGTAGAACTGCAGAACCTGAAAGTAATGCCATAATAAGCATGTGTACCATGGTCTCTAATTATTAAATCTTTACAATTCAGAAGAAAGAATATGGATCCTGAAACTGGGAGATATGGGCTGTACTAAGTCTTAAATAGAGGAATAATGCAAGGAAGTTAATCAGCTAAAGTTAACATCACATGCTGGTAAATGAAATATTTTCATGCACTACTGTCTCTCTCTTCACATTCTATTTTTGATTTTCAGTGAGATTTCTGGAATACTATTGTGCTGGAATAATTTAATTGTGGTCTATGGCACAGATTTAGCACTTATTATTCTTGCCTTACTGGCCATGTAAATGTTAAAAACTTAAACAACAATTATTCTAAAATAAAATTCATTTCAGATGGTGTGACTGTTTTAGCAATTATTGTGCTTACATAGTATTGCACACGAGTATGAAGAAAATGAATCAACTTGTATTAAAGCTATAAGAGTTAATGACATATAATAAAGACGGCTTACAATAAAACTTTCCTGCTGCCTGGAAGCTGTATAGCTTTACTGGCATCTTATTTAAGAACATCGTCATCATCATCTCATCATTCCTTAAATTGCTTGTCCTGGCAAGGGCTATGGTGTACCATGTTAGCAAGCTGAGCAAAATAGACTGGACTTCCCTATCCCAACAATAGTCTAAGACAAATCCTGTGGGATCTCCAAGTATTCCCATGCGAGCTGTGAGATATAATCTGTCCAATTTCCAAGCTCACAAAACAGCAAGACATCAACTAAATAATCTAAAAATATGATAAAACGCCATTCATACCTACAGCTCTATTAAATGAACCCATTGCTAGCTAACAAATTAGAAAAATATATTAAACAAATAACTTAAAAAGGCATTTCATTACTGTTCCCAGACTAAAATGAAAAACTGAGAACCTACAGTCTAGAAAGAAAAAATAAATTTACAACATAAATCAGCTGCATTTGCACAAAAAAGAAATATATTGCAACCTGAATCACAAAATTTCCCTTCATACCAATTCCAAAAACATGAAATTTCCCACTTATCTGCAAAGCTCAGTATCATACTTACTCATATTATTTCTCCTGGATGCTAGTCTGATATTCTATCTCATCGCCTTTAAACTGCAGCATTCCCTCCTTCCATAGCTGATAGCTGTTCCACTTACAACAGACTACCAGCCATCAACCAGTCTTATTACACCACAGACTCCCCCACCTCCTTATCAGTACCAAAAACAACACTGCTGTCACTAAGCTTTATGTATGAAATAAAAAAAATAATACTTGATGCATCCAAGCTACCTACTGTTAAAGGGAGAAGAACAGATCTGTATGGGTCATCATGTTCACTGAATGCATTAGTGCACCTAGTAACTGATATACAAGTTAGAATCTAATTCGTACGGCCACTTAAAGCATAGATCACGTAACCAGCCAGAAGCAGTGAAGGGTGGAGCTTCGCTATAGCACAGGGCCTTGGGATATAAGAGAGAATAATATGATAATAACTTGTTTCAGGTTAGAGTGGAATAATAAACTATCCAGTGGAAAATCTCATAAATGTTGTAACGTTAGTTCAAAAATCATGTTCTTTTTTTGTTCTGGTATCACAAATTGAAGTTATCTTGCAGTATTCATTTAACTTGATTCATATTCTTCTATTATATCAGTCACATGCCTATCTCTTTCATAACAGCTTGTAGGCAGCTTTGAGTTATAACAAAATCTGTACACAGCAGACAGGGCATGGAAAAGCAGGACAATGTCATAAAGATCATCCTACTTTCAGCTTTCCTGATAAATTTGCAATACAGATGAAAGCACAGTACTACAGTAATATTACAGTAGCAGGAGTGCCCCCTCTAATCATTCAGTTATTCATTTAATTTCATATTTTTGTTTTCAACCATTTTTTACTAGAGTACTGGAAATTTTTCATTTGACTAGGTTCTTGTCCTGTTGCTAGAAATTCAGGTTTTAATTCAGCCATCCCCCTGTTTTAATTATTCCCATAGTTATCAAATCCAGAAGATCCTTAAGATCTGAAATTTCTTGTAAAAGTGATACTTTCTCTTAATTTTTATTTATTCTCTTGTTGCATGCTGCAGCTCTTTAACAATATCTTTGAACAGGAAAGTGTAAATCCTAAAATGCTACAAAAGTAATTTTGATACATGCCTTTCAGTTGATGACGTCTGGGTATTTGGTTGTGTATGAAATGATAGATCTTCTTGCATTCTTACCTCTGATGGATCGGATACTATTCAGGACAAATATACCACTCAGAGGAATAAAACTGCCCTAAAATAAATTATGTAATAGACAAAAGAAGATAGGTTAATATCAGAAATGTAAAGTTAGGACTGACCTTCCTTGTCTGACTTTGTTATATAGACAGACATTCTTTTACTCTTCACTTTCTGATTTTAATTCACCTTACATACCAAAAGTTTGTTCTAAGGCAAAGGTTGTCAAATTTGTAGGTATCGGGAAGATGATTTCTAAGATATGCAACTTACAGGAACATGCATAAAAAAATCTCTTGGACTCATATGAGGGGTACAACTGCTATCATTTAAGTCTAATATTGTAAGTGCAATTTGATGGTGTTTGTGTTTTGAAAAGTGCATGACAAACTATTAGTTCAAAAGTTATAGACATTTTGCCGAGGAAAACTATATATTCATGTTTATGGTGGACAACACACCTGACTTGCAAAGCATCAGTGGAGCTATGATGGGTGTAATGGTCAGTGTCATGGTAGTTGTAGCTTTTTTCCCCCAATTATTTAATTAAATGCAGTCTCTACAACTGGTGCCTATCAGGGCATACATGTGTGAGTGTGTGCTTGTGTGTATGTAAGACATCTTTACGTGATGCTGAAAAACTCTCTTCCATACATGCAGAATATTAGAGTCTAAATTCTACACAGAAGTTTTGTAATTAGACTCATATTTGAGTCTAGAATTGTAAAGTGTGTGCAAGAATACAGCACGTCTGCAGTAAAGGACTGACATTTCCGATGTGTTCTGTATGCACACATGTTAATGTATTTTCACAAAACTGTCTTCATGGACAGCTTTGGTGGATGCTCATAGCTGACAAGTTTTGTGACCTTATATTGCTCCTATTTATACTGATAATGATTTGTACACCATTTTCCAGTTTACCTATAGGCAGTAATGTAAGCCTGACAGAAAGTTAAGAATTGACATGGGATATAATTTTGAAAACATAAGAAACTATTAATGGATTGCATCCATACCCCTCATAATGAAACTGGTTTAATTTCCATGTGATAAAACAACAGAACTTTCTGTGTGTCTTTGATAGCATTGATTCAAAATGTTATAGTGAAGTAGCTTGCAAAAGTTTGAGAAGCAGGTTTGGAAGTATACATTATGTGTTTGCAAATAAAGTAGATTTCACTTCATGACTTTAAAAATGTTAATGTTATGTTGTCCATCTCACCTTCCTTCTTTCTGGTTGGGGTTCGGAGCCGATCTCAGCTCCAACTCGGCCACTTCTAAAGCTCGAAGAGTCCTTACTGGCTCGTGGCTAACCCCTTATCCCAGCATGCATAGCAGTAGCTGCCCAGATCTCGTTTGCTGCTTGCAGCATCAAGATTGTCTTCTGCTGGCTCAGGCTAAGTAGTTTATTTTTTCTGTAAAATTGTTATTTGTTTAGATTAATTTTCATTACTAGTTAGAGTTTACCTGACTTATCATCCCCTATCTTCGTTACTGTTGTTGTGTTTGCTGTTGATAGGCCGTCGTTTCCTCTCAGGCCTTTTTTCTGTGTGTTGTCGGCAGCCCGTTTTTTCTTCAGGGTTGTTGTCTTGTCCCTTTTTCCCCTCCTTGCTTCTTAGGGAGAAGCCATTTTAGTTAGAGGCTTTCTCCCTTTGGGAGCATTAGTCGTTTAACTTAGAGGCTACTCCTCTTCTCTTTTTTTCCTCCTTCTTTATAAAAAAAAAAAATCTATACTCTTTATTGTGCTTCACTTTTTGTTGGTATGATGTCTAAAGAACCTATAAAGCAGTCAGATTTTAAGAAATGCAACTCGTGTTGCCAAAAAATGTCCCTTACAGATGGGCACATGAGTTGTGTTTATTGTTTAGGTGTGGTCCACCTGCAGGACTCGTGCTCTGTTTGCCATGCCTTCAGTGCGCGGATTTTGCAGGAGAGGTGCAACAAACTGATTTTGAGATGATTGTTAAAACCTCAGGTTGAGGTTGCATTGGATATTCAGCCTTCCAAAAAATCTAATGATTAACAGGCATCTTTGTCGGCTCCACCTTCAGTACCAACAAAGTCAAAATCTAAGTCTTCAGATCCTTTGGAGCGGATTGTTGGCTCTGAGGACTCCTTTTCTTCAGCGGCTCCATCTGTGGCTTCGGAGACAACCTGGACTCAGAAGAGATTGAGAGCTCCTTCTTTGGACCCAGTGAGATCTGTGCCTCAATCTCCACTTTTACAGTCAGCAGCAGATAGTCACTGGTCCTCGGTCCACTCCTCACGATCATCCAGGAGTTTATCGGATGTTGATGTGGAGAGAGTGGTGAAGAGGCTGCTCAAGACATGGGTATTTGCTCAATTGTTGTCGGGGCCAGCCCAGAAGGAAGTGGCTCCATTGTCCGATCCAGCCCCTGTCTCGGTTCCTCCTTCGACTGCATCCAGTTTGGAGTCAGAGTGCATGGAAGTAGTAGTGGTGGAACTGTTGGTTCCAACGACCCTTGCTCTGTCAGTTCCGATATTCGCTCCGACCTCCTTGACAGTCCGCTCCGTCGAGAGGTCTGGGTGCCAAGACTCCTTTGTCGGCTCTGAAGGTTGAAGTGGCATCGGACCATTGTCCGACCCTGCTCTCCCTCTTAGAACTTCGGCGCAGATGAGTTTGGCTCCCACATAAGCCTTGGAGCCATTGCCTTCGGTGCGGAGGAGGTCTCCAGGCTCTTTGGAGCCAGAGCTTCTCTCCGTTCTGGATCATGGCACCTTCGAGGTGATGAGGAGTGTGCTGTCCACTGAGACGGCCCCACCCTCGATTCCATTGGCTCCATCCCCATCAATACCAGTGTCTACCTTGGATCCTTCTGTCTGTTCCAAGAGTAGGGAACCGATGCCCCACAGGGTGACCCCTCATCTTCCGAGACCTCTTCTGAGCATGACTCAGAGGAGATTCCCAGGAAGAAAAAATGTAAGAGGAAATATGGGGACTCCCCTGACTCCATCACCTCTGACACGGACTTGGATGACTCGGAGGGGTCCCCATGGTCCCCCTCTGATGATGCCTCATTAACAGACATTTTGGAGATCCTTAGGCAGAGGGGAAACTGGAAGTCCCTTGCCTTTCTGAGGACAAGTCCGTGTACCTGGACGCGTTTGGCTCCCGACCTTCCACCTTCTGGGTGTCTCCTCCTTTCGACCCACTTTTGTCTGTAGTGAGTCAAAAGGCATGGATTGCTCCAGAGACCATGGAGCCCATTCCGAGAAGGCCAAATTTATGACCACACCAGATGACAAGATCTTTCTGTCCAAAGGCATGCCAGTTGATGCTATGGTGGTGGCAGCAGCCACCAAGAAGGAACTCGTGGAGACTTCCTCTTCTATCTGTCTGCCAAGCAAGGAGTCTAGAGTTGTGGATAGATATGGGAAGTGTGTTTTCACTTCAGCGGCCTTTACTCTTCGGTCGCTGAACTATTTGATGCATTTCACAAGACTTTAGAGGGATCTCCTTAAAGAGCTGGGAGATACCCTCCAGGATCCTTCAGCTGAGGGTACGGCTTCCAAGTCGGCTAACCAGCTAGCGACCCTAACCTCCATTGTCAACTCCTCCATGTGCTTGATCTCTTATGCATCAGATGGAGCGAGTAGGCTCCAGGCACAAAAGAGGCTCTTCGCAGACATTCCTGGATGCGCCTTTGTCAATTTGCGGAGCCCTTCAAGTCCTCCTTTATAAACGCCCCCTTTGACAGCTCGGCCTTGTTCGGGCCTCAAGTTCGAGAGACTCTTACCAGGAGTAAATGAGATGGCAAAACTCCCTCTGCTGTAGGAGTCCATTTTTCCACTCCATCCCAGCCTTATCCCAAAGGCCCAAATAGTGGCAAAATGTGGTCCCGTAAATCACAGGGAGCTTTGCCAGACACTCATGGAGATAATTCCCCCAGAGGCAGAGGGGGAAATAATAACAGGAGACACCAACTTCGTGGCAGGGGGGGTCCGCAACAGGGAGACAGGGATACATTCTCTGCCAGACCCTTTCAGAACCCCTGAAGGATTGCCTGGCTGCTCACCTCTGGAGGCAGTCGGGGGCAGAATTTCACTCTACCCAAAAGCCTGGCAAGATATAACAAGATGAATGTTGTATAATGTTGATGAATGGTGTATAATATCCAGGTGTTACAAAATTCCCTCCTCCCAAGCACCCCCAAGAATTCAAAAATCATCAATCCCAGATGTTCCACCCAATCTTCGGCATCAAGCAGCCGTAGAAGTAAAAACTTTGCTGCAAAAAAGAGCCATTCAGGAAGTCCTCGCAGACCAGATAGAATCCAGAACTTATTCAAGGTTCTTTTTAGTTCCAAAAAATACAGAGGACTGGAGACCTATCTTGGATCTCAGCAAGTTAAACAGGTCAGTAAAGAAGACCAAGTTTCGGATGGTGACACTGCAGCCCATTCTACCCTGTTTGGGTCAGGACGATTGGATGTGCTCTATCGATCTCCAGGATGGGTACTACCATATAAAAATGGACAGGCGGTCCAGGAGACATTTATGCTTCTGGCTGGGAGCCAGTTATTATCAGTTCAGAACTCTGCCCTTTGGTCTCACCACAGCCTCCAGGGTGTTCACCAAATGCATAGCAGTAGTGACGGCTCACCTGAGACGTTTGGGATTCCAGGTGTTTCCTTATCTAGATGACTGGCTTCTCACTGCCACCACCGAGCATCATCTCCTAAGGACCAGGAACCACATGATTCACACTTGTGCATGCCTAGGAATCACAATAAATTATGAAAAATCTGCCTTGTTGCCCTCTCAGTGTATTACTTTCATAGCGCTCAGCTAAATACAAGAGACATGATAGCCAAGCTCCCACAAGAAAGGGTGCTTGCCATTCGAAGTCAGGTTTCTCTCCTGTTGTCAAAATCAAAGGTTCAGGCTCAATTTGTCCTGAAGGTCTTGGGTTTAATGGCTGCTGCCATTACTCTAGTTCCGTTAGACCGGTTATCACATGAGGATTCTGCAATGGCTCCTCTTCACTCAGTGGTTGTATCAGGACTTACCAATGTCTCACATGATCTTAATCATGGATGCTTGCAAGAAAGATCTACAGTGGTGGCTCCACTCTCCCCTAGTCACTCTAGGCAGACCCTTTGTCACCCCTCAACCAGTAACCACAGTGACCATAGATGCTTCTCAGATAGGGTGGGCTGGGCATTATCTGGGACAGACAGTCCAAAGAACTTGGCAACCTCACAAGTACCATTTGCACATCAATGTCCTGGAGATGAGAGCGGTGTTACTAGCGTTGCAAGCACTTCACGACTCTCTCCCTTTGGGCTATATAGCAATTCAGACTGACAACATGTCAGTAATGTGGTACATCAACAAACAGGGAGGAACCAAATCTTACCCCTTATGTTGGGAGGCCCTTCAAGTATGGCAATGGGGGATCTCCTCTCAGCGTTTTCTGGTTGCAAAGCACATTCCGGGGTAAGTCCAATATGATAGCGGACAAGCTCAGCAGGGCAATTCTCATGCCCCATGAGTGGTCTCTGAAGCAAGATGTGGCAGATATGCGATCTTTTTGCCTCACACCTAAACAACAAATGCAGCAGATACTTTGCCCTAGTTCCCCCTCTGGAACAGTCACCCAGAGATGCACTGGTCCACGATTGCCCCTCCCCGGGATTCTTTATGCCTTTCTCCCCTTTCCTTTAATTCCAAAAGTTCTTCAGAAAGCAAAGTTGCTGAGTTGCAAGCTGATCCTCATTGCTCCATACTGGCCTCATCAGATATGGTTTCTGTTCCTTTGGCATTACCTGAGAGAGGAGCCTTGGATTCTGGACCCGGTTCCAGACCTCCTGACACATCAGTCGGGTGCTCTTCATCCTTCCATTCAAACTCTCAAGCTGACAGCTTGGTTTCTCCACTTCCGATCTTAGCCAGGCTCCCTGATATCTCACCTATGGTTCAACATATTTCAGTCTCTTCCCATAAACCAACTACTAGCAAACTTTACGCTAATAAATGGAAGAAGTTCTCCTTCTGGGCCGAGCAAAATGACATTGATCCCTTTACAGCTCTAGTTGCAAAAATCTTGGACTTCCTGGCAGAAACATTCGAAAAAGGAGCAGCGGCTGCTATGATTCATGTTCAACTGGCTGCTATTTCTAATTTTCATGTTGGCCTTCTAGGTTCTAATGTTATGTCCCATAAGTTATGCAAGGCCTTTTTGAAAGGTGCTGCACTATTAAGGCCTCTAATCCGAGAACCTCTCCATCCTTGGGATTTAAACTTAGTACTAGCTGCCCTGATCCTTCCTCCCTTTGAACCAGCCGCTTCTTGTCTTCTGAAGTTCTTATCATGGAAGACCCTCTTCCTGATTGCTGTTACATCAGCCAGGCGGGTTTCCGAGTTACAGGCACTTTCCATCCACCCGCCTCATTTGATCTTTCACAAGGATAGAGTATCTCTTACAACTAATCCTTCCCTTTTACCAAAAGTCTGCTCAGACTATAATTTGAATCAATCTGTTGAACTTCCTGTTTTCTTTCCAAATTATGGCAACAAGGCAGAGTACAAATTACATCAATTGGATGTCCACAGGCAGTTAGAATTTTATCTTAAAAGGACCAAGGACATCAGAAAATCAGATCAGCTGTTTGTATCCTTGTCTCAGAGCAAGCAAGGCTCACCAGTTTCCAAAGTGACTCTTTCAAAATGGCTGTCAAATACTATTACTTATGTTTATGAGTCTCGGAATGTGTCAGTCCCAGGAAAAGTGAGGGGACATTCCACTAGGTCCTTGGCTACTTCCATAGCCTTTCAAGCTAAGCTTCCTTTAGATACTATTTGTGCAGTAGCAACATGGGCTACTCCCCATACCTTCATTACTCATTACAAAATGGACATGGCCTCTCGGAACAGGGCATCCTTTGGTTCCACGGTTCTGAAGTCTCTTTTCCAGTGAGCCACCCAGAATTTAGGTGCTAGGGATGCTGTCCCAACCAGAAAGAAGGAAGGTGAGATGGAAAACATAACATAAAGAAGTTATGTTCTTACCATAACGTTCCATGTTTGTTGTCCTTTATCTCACCTTCCTTTTTGCGTCCCTCCCTCCTTCCCCCATCCCGGATTCTTGAGAGGAATTTCCCCTTTGGCTGATCTGGTTGAGTTTCCTTTGCTTTTCAACCTTTGGTATTCTTCTTGTCACCATGGTTGTCCTGTTGTTGTCGGTACAAGGAGCTTTTATTGTTTAGTTAACTCTTTCATTGGGTAATTCATAATTTTCCTATCTAGTAGTTAGTTCTCACAAATAAGATCTGGGTAGCTACCGCTATGCATGCTGGGTAAGAGGTTAGCCTCAAGCCAGTAAGGACTCTTCAAGTTTTAGAAGTGGCTGAGTCGGAACTGAGATCGGCTCCAAACCCCAACCAGAAAGAAGGAAGGTGAGATAAACGACAACAAACATGGAATGTTATGGTAAGAACATAACTTCTTTTTTCCAGCATCCTACAATAAGTATCACTGCAATACTGGAATGCAATGTTTCTTTCTGATTCTAATGACATATGTTACTGTCCTGTTACATCTGGCATGAAGAAAACCTACAAGGCATCTTACTTATCACATCCTTTTAACTACAGTGCCACAATTCATCCAAAACCTAGAAGTGCAGTTCACTATTACATTTCTATAACCTGTTAATAACATTTATATAACGTAGGCTTAACATGAATGGATGTGCAGTTCTGCTCCTTTATACCATTTAGTAAACAACATATAGCTGAGCATCAAGTAGAAAGAAGTGGTGTGGTAACATACACATCCCTCAGGTTTAACTAATTCAAATGTCATAGTACATCTGTAGAAACCTCACTGAGAGGATCACCTGTTGGTGAGCAAGTGCGCATTCATAAATTCTGTAACAGGGACAGCACAAACAGCACCAGGCATTCTTCATTAAATACTTATTTTAGTTTTAGCCATCAAAATCTAACCACTTTTGCCAGTTACTTCATCAGGAGAACTATACTGTTTCAAGTACTCATCCATTTTAAAATGTATCATAATGTTATCACTTATCAGTGCAGCAATTTATTGTTTCATTTTCAATTATCATATAACATATCAAATAAAAACCTAATAAAACATACGTAACATAAAAGATCATACAAATAAAATATACTTTAATATAGTAACTATTCTGAGATGACTCGCTGTTGCAAGTAATAAGCGCAAATTGTAGCTACACAAAATATACTTTAATTTGACTGTATATATGCCCTCACACTCATCTTTTTTTCAGAATGTGTATAACTTTCTATCGTTACAATAAAACACATTTTATGTACTCCATATATGAATACTTGTATATAGATTTATCACTGATGTATGTATCTTTTGGCTTTTTCCCGGTTAGGGGTCGCCACAGCGAAACTCCGGTCTGCTAATGATTAGCAGTTGATTTTTACGTGCCGAGTTGCCAGCCCTGATGCACAACCTTCAACGAAGGTATGCCCATTCACGCATGTCTCCACGCAGAAGACGCTCTAGCTGAGAATCGAACCGGACAGCGTCTTACTGTGAGGCAACAACGCTACCGCAGCACCACCACCGCAGATAGATTTATCAGTGATGTGACACTTAAAAATATCACATCTGAAATGTATTACTGTTTCTAGAGCTATATTACAACTGCAGCCACTGGATGGCAATAGTGCATAACTTACAGTCTAAATGACAGTATCTCTTGCTTCACTATAAAGTTAATCTACAGTCCTGCCTTTCTAATGTGAACATCCCAAAGCTCTCCTAATTCAAAGCTCATTTTGCAGAGTACCACCTCAATATATTTTATTTGATCTATCTATTCATATAAAGCTGAATCTGCAACCCAGATTGTGTGACTAAATGTTTAACCAGAATATTATTACTCCTATTATACCAAATATCAAAGAAATGCTTGGTTATTCTTGTCTTAAAGGCTGTACTAGTTACTCCTGTATAATAACAGCTATGGGTGCATGTTGCCAATAGAGGCTAGTAAATTAATTTCCAAGTAGAAAATTCTTGTGGAGTGTTGACACTGAAGAAACATTTTCCATGATCTACATATTAAAATTGACTGTAAGAGCCACAGGTAAAAAATTCTGTATTTTCCTTAATGTATTTCCATTTTGTAAATGTTATAAATCCTCACCAGGCTTTGTCCTACTATTAGTAAGTTTGCATAGGTTAATTCCCTCCTGTGGCCGATATATATCTCTTAACTTAGTATTAAAGTAAAAAAAGTGCCATACTATTAGTTATTCATGCATTCTATAATAAAGACTCCCTTTTGGATTTCAGCTGGTATGGTGCTGCTATGACAAAAGAACTCAGTAGCTGTCCAGCATATTTCATTGTTTTGTGCCCCAATGAAGCATTTAACAAAACAGCGTACTGAAAAGGAGAACTGCACATACAGGTGTCTGAATGACTCTCCCCCAGGATTATTAAACAAACTGGATAGATGCGGTAGCTAAGAAGATTCACCTCCACTCATTTATGTATATATATATTTTTTTAAATGCATGTGTGGGAATTTAATGAACAGGCTTATTGAAATGTTTTGTGAAGCCTGAGTACAATTTAAAAAGTTGCTTATACAGAAATGAAATGCATTGAAATACACTTTTGAATACATAGTTGTTACCCAATACTTGGTGGTGCTGCAGTAGCGTTGTCGCCTTACAGTAAGACGTTGTCCTGTTCGATTCTCAGCTAAAGCGTCTTCTGTGTGGAGACATGCGTGAATGGGCGTACCTTCGTTGAAGTTTGTGCGTCAGGACTGGCAACTCGGTACGTAAAAATCAACTGCCAATCATTAGCGGACTGGAGTTCCGCTGTGGCGACCCCTAATCGGGAAAAGCTGAAAGATATAACAAGTTGTTACCCACTACTTGTAACAAATAATTCAAAATCATAGTGTTAAGATTTAGTTGTATTTAATCAGTAGTAGTGTGTGGGGGTGGGGACTTGTTTGTTCTAAAATGCACGTTTACGGCCCTGTTTATACTGTTTGCCTTGAATAGGCTGGTTTAAAATTAAACAATAAATACATTTTCCACACCTACCTTTAAGTATATAAAAGCTGATATGTTTAACACTGTTAAAAATATTTCTGATTTTTTTGTTACTGAGGATTGTTTGTTTGTGACAAATAAAGACTTGTTGCTTTGGAACACTACCTGGGTTTCATGATTTGTGGAAATTATTGTGACTGAACTCATCAATGAAGTGTTAAGACCAGTAGTTTTTTTTTATTTTTAAATAATACAAAATCATATGAGAGTTAACAAAAACAGATAAGTCTATCGATTAAATAAACAGTAGATTTGTTGAGAAGTTATGATGAAAGTATTCAGTAAAAACATATTTTTACAGAAATTTTTTTTTAAGAAAATGTGAGACCTTCACACTGAGAGTTAGGTTTATTAGTACCTTTCCATTTTTTTCTAGTCCTTATCTATGAGAATTACTGATTGGCAGCACAAGAGTACTAGAGTTATGAGCTTTATTGTGTAGTCCTTGGTTAAATTCCCTCAATATCTGTTTGTCTACTGTGATACTCTAAGTAAGTTACTTAATATGACAATCCACCCAGGCTAAATCTGAAAAAAGGATATTCAGATCAGTGCTCTAGTCTGATTAAAAAAATAAATAAGTAAATGTATACACACGTACCTATAAGTCAGTTGTTAAGCAGTGCAATTTTAGCAAACATTCTATGAATAAAATGCAGCAGGCAGTTTGTCTTATAAATCACTGTGACTATATTTAAAGGTTAATCAGAGACATTTTTTTTAAATCACTGAAATAAAGAAAAGCTTTAGTTTTCTACAAATAAAATAAATAACTACAACAGCCTCAGTATTAATTGCATTGTTTACCATATACATTGTCAGTTTGACATAACAGTTGTTACTTAATGTGACTTCCCCACTCTGGGATAGTAATCAAGAAGCCTGAATCCTCACCACTGGCACTGGAGAGGGGCATTCAATTGGAACAAAAATGGATACACCTAGTATTTCCAGATGCAGCTCTCTGCATCAAGCACAATTTCCCTTATGAGCACACAGGGAATGCACTCAGTTCGGGGTCTGGATTTCTCTCCAGGTCCCCAGTAAGACTCCCCACTGACACAGCTATAGAGTTGAGACCTCAGCTGAGTGTCCAAGCCAAGTTTTTCACCACTGTGTATGTGAAACCATTGCTCCGTGTCCTTGCTCCAAATAGCTGACACACACACACACACACACACACACACACACACACACACACACACACACACACACACACACCTGTGAAAGGCTGGCACATATTTACTAGCTATGCCTGCTTCTGCCCAGACTATAAGGTAGTTGCACTGCCACCAGACACCCCAAAGCCAGCTACTCTAAGGATCTTGCAAGGATATCCAGTTATACTGAGTGAAATTAATATTAATACAAATGGTAAAGTTGACCAAACAGCCAGGCTATTAGAAGTGGCCACAGTGTCACCAATATATGTAAGTACTTTCAAATGTTAAAGTATTTTCTAAAGGACCAGCCACAAAGAAAAGTTTAAATATATTTAATAGTAAATAATATAAGAACATGAAAATACTAAATATCTATTTAAAGTAAACACCAGAGTTTCAATCACAGGAAATATTAAAAATAACACAGGTGGACAGGTTCGCACAGTTACAGAAAAACAATACTTAACTAATCTCACTATATTTTCCTGACTGATCTAAAGAATTATTATTCCCTGGTTACTTACTAGAACAAGGCAAGATGAAGTAGGGGAGAGATACATCTTTGTCAGGTTACAAAAACAGAGTACTCTGAGACTTTAGTCCCAGCTAGTATTAAAACATTGTTTTAGTGATGGATTACAGAGTGATATTACATACATCTGGTCATCTGATTTCTGGTTCCCATGCACCCCCCCCCCCCTTGACTAGAAGCTGTCAAGATTTAGCACATAGATATCAGTAATACACACATACACAGAGCCTTGCTAAGATCTGCTGCAGCTCCTGGAAGTCATAAAACTGTAAAACACACTCTTCCTACAGGAAGCTAACCTTATTTCTTATAGACGTTGCGTCTCTGGCTTCATTCGTAACCGTGAGATAACATTTTTATGGTCTAGGCCCAATAATTTAATTTCTTACTATTTTTCAGTCAGTTGGATTGAGATTAACCTCTTCTGTTCCAGTATCCTGTGTTACAATATATGTATTTTAACAGTTACAATAAAACATGTACATTTCTTCTTCTGCCCAGCAGGACACACTGTTGATACATTTTTAACACAAGCAACTTTACAAATACATTTTCAAAACAAGCATCTGTACAAATCAGTTTGATATTCAGATACCATATAGTTCTTTAGTAAATTCCACCTAGTTGTGCTGGCATATGTTACACATCCACTTCCCTACTTCTCCTGGTATGGCTGACAATACCTCACATCGTCACACTTAAAATGGATGAAAGCATTAAGAAAGCTGACTGAATGCAAAATATTCCAAATGGGTACATTGTCACATAAAGTAAGTGCCTACAATTATAGATATGCCTTTTCACGGCATGAAACTAAGTGTTTTTAGAGAGGTAATAGAAACAATGAAAATAAATTGTTGCCATTTTCTCCCCCACTAACAACGTATCTTCTCCTATGCTTTATATTGTTCTCCTCACAGTTTGATGTCCAGTAAAAAAAAATAAAATTCTTCATTACTTAGCAACCACTTAATAAGCTACTTAACCTAAAAAAATTTCAGAAACAAACAAAAAGGTGATAGATGTTGTCTGTAAAATTCATACCTCCCAGCATCCCTTATTATCATGGATATCCCAGATTTTGGCTAAAACTTTTGATCTGCCTCTTAAAATATTTTTTTTTCCTTTAAAAAAAAGGTGGTTGACTACATTTAAAAAACAATGACAATCTAAGGTACAGACTTGTTTTACTGCAGAAAACATTTTAATACTTGACCTCTTCTAAGTTAGTGCCAACAATATTCAAAAAGGATCACTAATTTTGGGTCCAGTGTCACTTACTACTTCTTACTTTGTCCCTGATTTTGGAGACAAGAGGTTAAGAACTGGGCTGCACATGTACCATATAAATAAATATGATAATTATCCCCTGCTGTGATACATGACCTCTACCCTAACTCTAACCCTAACACTGCCCAACTCTAACCCTAACACTGCCCCTTTCCCCAACCCTGACCTTACACCTTAAGGGCATTAAAACCTTCCCATAACACTGATATTACACAACACAGACTCAGACACACAAACATTCACAAACACACACAAGCAATGCTAACTACATCTCTCCCCTAACCTAACCCTTACCCTAAAATACAAAAACTCACACACATACACACAACACCTATCCTTTACTCATCCCCAACCCTAACCCTAACTTACGCAAACACACACACACACACACATGCTCACACTCCCCTACCCCACTTACCTTTATAAACATTCTGTATAGTCGACATGTCCACCTTTTGGCCATCCACACTGTCGACATTAACTCACACCCTTTCTTTTTTTGAATAAACATACATTCAGTCAAATGCAGGGGAACTTGCTACATCTGCCAATTCAATCTTTTCTGTTTGACAATACAGTTTAATATTTTATGTGTTTATAATTATCCACTTAAATGGAATGTCTCCTTTCTGTGCATTGTCATCTGCACATGTATACAAGAGGAGTTCTTTCCATTTCATGGAAGCTGTCTTCTCCATTACAAGGTGTTACCGTTGCTATTTTGCTGATGTTAC
The DNA here is from genome assembly GCF_019279795.1 of Protopterus annectens. Lineage (NCBI taxonomy): Eukaryota > Metazoa > Chordata > Ceratodontiformes > Protopteridae > Protopterus > Protopterus annectens. The sequence continues at coordinate 686,306,266 of NC_056745.1, read as the reverse complement.
AAATACACTGTCCCTCATTACTGCTTGCCAACAGAGATCTTAACGTAGTTAGGAGTGAATTATATATTTAATGCAGTCATTTTATCTTAGCTTCTTCTATAGTCACTTTTGTTAATATATTTATCATACGATGCAAAAAATACTTTTTCCAGAGTGGGTTCTACCAACATAAGCCCAAATTAATGACCAAAAGCTTTTCAATGTTAATTGTGCACTGTATATTAAAGTAACTTGAGGAGCGCAAGCACAGGGCTTGCAGTAATCTGTCTGCTAAGTGTCATTTTAAAAAATGGTGTATAATCTGAATTTAAAACATTATACATTAAATTATTGAAAAATAACAGTTTAGTGAAAGACTGTGAGTGATGCAGCATTGACTTTTTTTTCCGATAATTTTTCTGAAAGCCACCCCCTAGGAATACTACTAAAAATAAGCTAGGCATGTTTAATACTGTTATTTTCTCTTTCACATGACTCAAATCATATTGCTTTAACATTAAATAATGTTTTAGCTTAGCATCTCCGAGAGAGACATGAATAGTGTAGTATCTAAGTAGCCAATACACATTTAGCTGTTGTGTTAAGGAATTGTTCCTCTGTCAAAACGTTATATTATTTTTAACATTATTGAACTAGAAACTTTCTTCAGGCTTCAACAAAGTACTCTCTACTATTTTTATTTATTTTTTATTTTATTTTTATTTTACATTTTGTTAACTGGGGAAGTCCAACTGGACATATGTCCTTTTTCAGTGGAGGCCCGGGGAGAAAAGCTCCAGTTATACCAGTAAAGTACAGAATAAGAAGCACAAATATATACACATATGGCACAGAAATGTCTAATACAAGTCAAGAAATGGTAAGTAGGAATAATCTACTCTATTACATAGTTATTTTTGTACATATAACAAGGCTAGGCACTCATAGAGTATATAATAGTATTATTCTAATGTTATAGGAACAACAGGTCACCAGTAGCATTTTATATATGATTTGTAGTAAGACGCACAGTAAATAGTTATCAGATTATTAGTTATAAGTGTCATGGAGTTATTACAGAAAAGATAGTGATGAACAAGTGAATTTTAGAGTTATACTTTTACTTATTTAGTATGTTAGTGGTAATTGTGTGATAGAAAGCATTTGGATAGGTGCTTGTGGAGACTACAGAGTTATTGATCAGCCGGGGGTTGTGCAAGGGCAGATCCATTTGGTAAGGAGGTAGTTTTTTAAGGCTGGTTTAAATGTTTTTGGTGATGTTAGGGTGGTAAGATCAGTTGGAAGAACATTCCAAAGCTTGCCTATATAGTTTGAGAAGAGGGAATCTCCTGCTTAATTTTTGGATATATATATATATATATATATATATATATATATATATATATATATATATATATATATATATATATAGGTTTGTATGTGATTTTGGTTAGTGGATCAGAGTTCTGGCATTAGTATAGGGTTTAAGAAGAGTTTGTAGAGCAGGTATTTTTTCAGGCTCTGAGAGGATTTTATGGGCCATTGAGAGTTGTGAATAGTGTAAGAGTTGGGGCAATTCTAACCAATTGAGCTGTTTGAGTGCTAGGCAGTGATGAGATCTTTCTGGGGAATTTGTGGCAAATCTTGTTATTTTATTGTAGCAGGTTTCAAGTTTTTGTAAATCGGATTTTTTTCAGATTAGTGAGAATGGGTGCACCATATAATAAGGTGGAGAGTAGGTGGGTTTGGGCAGTAGCTATTTTGGTGTTATTTGTGAAGTAGTATTTGTTTCTATGTAGGGTACCAAGTTTTTTGTGTACTTTTTTAACTATCTGAGATATATGAATATCAAATCTGAGTTTATGGTCAATTTCTATTCCCAGTAGCTTAGTATGCTCTGAGGGGGTTATGCAAGTATTGTTATGGGAGGTGATATAGAAAGTGTTAAGGGAGAAAGGAGTTTTGTTGGGAGAAAATACTAATAGTTTGTTTTTTTTAGGATTTAAGATTAAATTAGCATTTGTTAGCCAGGACTCAACTTCCTGAAAGTCTTTCTGAGTAAGTGACTGAAGTTCTAGTAGGGAGGGTGCAGAACATGTCAAGTTGAGTCATCTGCATATTGTATGAGCGATACATGAGTGGTTTCCAGATGGAAGTTATTAGTAAATATTGAGAATAGGAGTGGGCCTAGTATACAGCCTTGAGGAACTCCTAGTTCAACTGGTAAGAAGGGTGACAGGGTCTGTTTCCATAAGACTGCTTGTTGACGTCCTGTGAGGTAATCTTTGAACCATGCAAGGGTGGTATTACAGAAATGTAAGTCTGTAAGGGTGTTAAGGAGGTGGCTATGGAAGACCATATCAAATGCTTTTAACAGGTCCAGGAAGATGGAAGAGGCATAGTGATTGTGGCTCCTATGAAGATTGTTAGTGTTAGAAAATGACAATAATGCTGTTGTTGTACTGTGGAATGGCTTAAAACCGTGCTGGGTATTGGTGAGGTGTTCGTTATTAAGTAGGTCATCTGTGACTTGCTTATGAATTACTCTTTCTAGAATTTTAGAGAGTGGTGACAATATTGCAATAGGTCAATAGTTGTTAAGGTCAGGTGATGGTCCGCCCTTATGTAGTGGAATAATGTAAGCGGTTTTCCAGATGGTAGCCAACTGCTGTTCTGCTATTGAACAGTTGATTAGTATTGATACTGGGTATGCTATGCCATCTGCTGTTTGCTTTAAGTATTTTGTGGGTAGACCATCAGCTGCTGGTGTGGCTGGCCTTAGTTTTTTTTAGAGGTTTTTTGATGGTATCTGTTGCAGCTGGTTGCAGAGAGAAGGTAGATGTGATGTTTGGGGTTGGGAGAGAGGGATTGTTTGTAGTTGGTGTTTGACTTTTAGCTAGTTCTAGGATGGTCTCAGTAAAATACTTGTTGAATTGTGTGGCTATATTATCTATATTATTGCTGTTGGTGGGGGGATCCCGTTTTCCTTGGGTGTAGAATATTATTTATTGTGGACCAAAATCTTTGTGGGTTTTTGTGGTGTTTGGCTTGTATTTCAGTGTAGTAGTTAACTTTATCTGTTTTAATTTGCTTTTTTGCTTCATTCCTAAGCTCCCGGTAAGTCTGGAGCGTGAGTTGTGTCCTATTAGTTTTCCAGGAAGTTCAAGCCTTATCTCTAAGCTTGAGGAGATTTAATGTTTCTTTTTTTAGTCACAAGGCATAGTTAGTCAATACATATATATCTGCTTGGTACCTATGCATCTAGAATGGTAAGGAAAGTATTATTGAAGTACTTTACTGCATTATGTAGGGGTATAAGTTTTAAAGGTGTCCAATTACAGTTTTTAAGCACCTCTGTAAGCTTGCATGTGTTAAGTTGCTTTTTATTTCTTATTTGTAGCATAATGGGTTTGCAACTTGTATTGTTTTCTTCCTGACCAGATAGGTGGGAAAATGATCACTGAGGCTGTCTGGTAGACAACCTGAGAGCGGGTATAGGGTTGGTCTGTTTGTTAGCATCCAGTCTAAGATCGACTGTCTGTCTGAGGTTTTATTAACTCTTGTTGGTCCCTTGATGAGTTGAGAGAAACCATGTAGGTTTACATGTTTTTTAGGCTCTGAGGAATTGCAATCTGACCAGTCTATATTAATGATACCCATTATAAGTGTTTCCTGAGGTAGGTTATTGGAGCACCAGTATCGTATGTTTTCCAGTATAGAAATATTATCTCCTGATGGCATATAAAGACCTATGATATATACATTTTCATTGGAGTTGATTTTTAGTTTGGCATACAGTATTTCTTCCTTTTCAAGTTCTAAGGTTTTGTCAGATAGTATTTCTACGGAGAGGTGTTTCTTTGTAAAGTAGAGCTACACCACCTCCTCTTTTCTTTATTCTGTCAGAGCGTATAATGTTGTAGCCTGGGGGTAGGAACTCATTATTATTGTTGTTGGGATTTAACCAGGTCTCTGTAATTATAGCAATATCTGGTGAGTAGAGAGCAAAGTTAGCATGAAGCTCGTAAAGTTTGTTTTTTTATACTTCTAATGTTCATATTCAATATCAAAATGTCTGCTTTTTCTCTAGCAGGTATGATTGATGTCAGTGTTTGTTTGCAGACTAGGGTGTGGTTCTGAGGTTTGACAATTGTTGATTGGACCAGGGTTTGAATGTATGTCTCTGCACAGGGTTAGTCTAGAGACAATTCGGATGACATGTTTCAGGTGTTTGTTAAGGCTTTTGTCATGTTTTGAGGAGATAGTGGCTAAGTTGGAATAATGTAGTTTTGCTATTTTAGCTTGGGTGAAGGTTGTGAAATGAAAGGTGGAACTACCTATATAGATGTTAGTAGGCGTTAAGGTGATGGGATGGATATTAGAGCTGGAGTGGAATGGAGGGGGTTTGGGGAGACTGGTGTGATAAGAGATAATGATAGTTGTAAGTATTAGTAGGTATAGTGAGGCCAGAAGAAAGGATAAGTAGCATTTTGATTTTTTGAGAGGCTGGTTTGGCATGAATCTGATTGACTTAGCAGGATGTATGGGAGTGGTCATTTCAGGTATGAGGTGAGATTGATTATTTACAGTGAATAGGAGTATTACAGAGGGAGTAATAGGCTTACTTTGCACAGAGCAGGAAATTGTACAGAGAGCAGGGAAATTACTGGGGAGCAAGAAGTTTGGACTGAATATGGAGGGTATATGAGGTAGTTGAGGCATAGGTATATGAGGGTATAAGAGTTAGTAGAGGTAGGGGAGGGATGGAAGGGAGGTATCGATGGAGTTGTAAAGGGAGTGGAATGATTTGATTGGATGAGGTTTGTGCTTATGGCTATAAGTCTGAGGAGAGTAGGGGTGGGGGGTAAAGGGGGTAGAGTAGGGCAACAAAGTGAAGGCTGAATGAAATGAGGGTGGAACGGAGCGGGTAGGAACCCGGTTCTCCAAAAGCAATCAGAGAGGTTGTACCCAGGTAAGTAAAATAAGGCCCGAGTGTAAAGTACAGTTACAGATTTTAAAATAATGCAGAAAATTTGTAGAAATTGCTGGAGGAGATGGAAAAATAGAGGTGGTTTGAGGGAAATGCCATTACTGTTAAAGCTAGGAGGGGGGGTCTTAAATCCAACCTGCCCCTTGGCAATGCCAAACAACTGTCGTCCTCAGTGAAGCAAGAATTAACAGTTACTTTTCAAGTTGCTAGCTTGCTTTTAGAAGCACAGTATTCAGATTATATTAAATTAGCAGAGCAACAGATTTTATTACAAGCTATTAAATACACAGAGTTATGGGGCTTCAACATGCAAGTTTTTTCTTGTGTGATTTGCTAACTGCTGCCTCTATTCAGGATCCCTTCCTTTTGTTAAGGAGAATATAGAGCAGTTTAAGAATGCTGCAGGCACGGGGCTGCTCAGAGTTAGGTCAGGGACTGTATACTAAGAGAAAAAAAATGAAAAAATTGGGTAAATAGGGTGAGTACAGAGATAGAAACCTTCTATATACTATGCCTCTACATAGTTAAAAGGTCAATCTAATGATCGGACCCAGACGCTAGTGCAATCAGGGTATTTAAACTAAACTAGCTTTTCTCTATGCAATTCCAAATATTATTAAGCAAGTGATCTATTACTACAATAAAAGCAGTATCTAAAGAAGTGCCATGACTTAGGCTGGGCTCAAGCACACCGAGCTTTAGAAGCAATGCATTTAGTGGTGCTAGAAATTAATGCAAGTTTGTCAGTACCAAGCTATATCAGATATATAGACCTTTATTGTGAGCTCTAACACGTTTCCTACATTTAATACCAGAACTGAAAGTATTCTCTAAGTTTTAACACAGTTAGTTGTTCCAACACAGTAATATAACTCACTCGCAAACAGTTACAGTGTAACTAAACATGCGGTTTATCCGCTTAGAACGTAGATGCTAAATATGCACTTCAAGCAGATATAACTCACTCGCAAACAGTTACTGTGTAACTAAACATACGTTTTTTCCACTTAGTACACAGACGTTAATTAAGCACTACAAGCAGATATAATACACTCAGTTAGTGTCCCTCACAATATGGATTGCATGTGACTATTTGCAGAAAAAGACAATGCAGGATAAGTAAATTGTACAGATTCCTTACTGTGAGGTGGCTCTTACTCCAGGATGCGTGGCTGTTATGGCAAAGTTAAAAATGGCATCAGGTGTTTATAAAAGCTATGGCAGGCCTCTACTGGATGGGGGAGGTGTAAAGAAAAGGAATATCCAATTAGAAGGAAGGATTGAAGGTAGTACCCGGTTATCCAAAAACAATCAGAGAGGTAGTTCCCAGGTAAGTAAAATAAGGCCCAAGTGTAAAGTATAGTTATAGATTTTAAAATAATGCAGGGAATTTGTAAAAATGGCTGGAGGAGATGGAAAAATACAGGTGGTTTGAGGGAAATGCCATTACTGTTATTAGAGCTAGGAGGGGGATCCTAAATCCAACACATCCCTTGGTAATGCCAAACAGCTGTCGTCCTGAGTGAAGCAAGAGTTAACAGTTACTTTTCAAGTTGCTAGCTCACTTTTAGAAGCGCAATATTCAGATTATACTAAATTAGCAGAGCAACAGATCTTATTACAAGCTATTAAATACACAGAGTTATGGGGCTTCAACATACAAGTTTTTCCTGTGTGATTTGCTAACTGCCGCATCTATTCAGGATCCCTTCCTTTTGTTAAGGAGAAGATAGCGCAGTTTAAGAACACTGCAGGCACGGGGCTGCTCAGAGTTAGGTCAGGGACTGTATAAAGGCTGCTCAGAGTTAGGTCAGGGACTGTATAAAGATTTTTCCTGTGTCATAAATATTTTGCATGCAGCAAAACACTCTCTTCTAATCACAAATATTTTGCATGCAGCAAAATACTTTCTACTAATCACAAATATTTTGCATGCAGCCACAGTATTACATCATATTATTTGCCTTGAACTTTAAATGTGAATGATAAATGAACTTGAGTTATTCTGCAATGGAACCACAACACCAAACTAGAAGGAACAGAACTGCCATGAAATGTATACATCCCGTGGCAGTTCTCTTCCTTACAGTTTGGTGTTGTGGTTTCAACATATCTTGTGTGATTCCTGGTTTATTCTACAATGGACAGGAAGATGTTAGATAATTATATAACTGAACTGTACTCCAAATGAAAGTATATTTTACAATTTAATGACATAGTACAGTGTACTTGCAATGTACTGATATTTCACTGGTAAATTACTTTCCAATTTTCCTTTAAATATTTAAGAAAACTTTTATTGTAACTGAAAACATATACTTTGCAGGAAGATGTAAATAAAGAATATGTATGAAACCTTGAATAACTAATTGTGTAAACGGGTAGTAATACATGAAAGCAAATCATATAGTTTACAGAAAATATCTATATATAACTGTATTGTGTGTGTGTGTGTGTGTGTGTGTGTGTGTGTGTGTGTGTGTGTGTGTGTGTGTGTGTGAGTATACATATATATATATATATATATATATATATATATATATGTGTGTGTGTGTGCGTCTGTGTTAATGCTAAAAATTTTGGCTGTAGCATTTCAGCATTGAGGTGTGAGCAGTGTGTGTGTGTGTGAGTGTTTCTGGGTTTGAGTTAGGTAAGAGGAAAGGTTCAGTGTTTTGCTTGTGTGCAATGTATGAATATGTGTCTCAGTGTATTGTTTAGTGATGCTTTTAGAAAAAGTTTTTTTTTAAGTAATGTACAGAGTTGGGGGCAGGGGTAGGGTTAGGGTTAGCATGCATGAGTAAAGTGGACCAGAAGGCAAAGACCCCCACCTACTTTATTCATGTATGCTGACCTTAGCACTATACCTCCACATTTCCTTATGAAAACCCCTTTCTCTAACAATACCACTGTTCACAACAATTGGATCATGTGGTATGGTTAAGATTTTTATTCTTGTTTTTATTTAATGGGTCTGAAATAGAAAATATTTGATCTGATGTTGTTATTCTTCATTCATTCATAACTAATGGGTCTCGGTTCTGTCCTTGGAACCATCTTGGCCGATATAACAAGGTTGTGCCAGCCAAAAACTCTCGAGCTAAGTCTTACCTATAATGCCCCACTCTTCATCTCCCCAGAGCTCATTTGCCACATAGTTTATCAAGATGTGTCAAGCCAGATTTCCAGCTAAATAGCTATTTCTTCTATAATTTTTTCGTCTGTCTCTGAGATATTTTCCTTTAGTAGTCGTTGATTGTTTTGCTTACCCTTTATATCTCCTAGAGTGTTTTTTTCCTTATTTCTTATTAATTTGGTATTTCTTCATACTGTTGGTGGTACAGCCCCTCCCTTACCTCTGTGGCAATTATTAATACCATCACTGGTATTCCCTCCTCTTTTCCCCCTTTCTTTATTTAACTTTCTTAAAAAAAAAGTAGAAGAGAAGAAATTTAGTCTTCCTCCCTTGTCTGTGTGTTGCTGTATCTCTCTCTTTTTGTCTAACGCCTTTTTTAACAGATTCTTGTTGTTGTGATTTCCAATTGGATTTTGATAATGTCGAATAAGAAGGGCACTACAGGACTTAAGCAGTGCAATAAATGTGGCAGAAAGATGCCCAACTCTGATGGGCATCTTTCTTGCTTCTATTGTCTGGGAGTTCCCCACCTCCAGATTCAACCTCTTTGACAACTTTGTAAAGGAGTCATCTCTCATACATTAGCAGAGCATAAAAATAAATGAATCTTAAAAGGACTGTTAAAAATTCCTTTCTCTGAGGCATTATTTGAGGCGGAGGTTTCAACACCTCCAAAGAAAGACATATAAAAGAGAAGTCATTCGGTTCCAACATCACCTGGTTCTCAGGAACCAAAGCCTTCTAAGACACATACAAAACCTAAGGCAAAACACCCCAAATTGTCAGTAATGATACTCATGCCACCAGAGCCAAAAACATCCTCTACAGCGCCGACGTCAGCCTCTTCTGCAGAACTGACAACCATAACTTCTACCATAGTGCCGACTATTTCCTCGGTACCAGACACCTTTTCAGCACTAAAAATAGTGACTCCCTCTGAACTGGTCATTCCCTCCCCATCACAATATTCAAGTCCTTTGACCTTGGTGCCGAAAGGTGAAGTTATAGCCAGAACAAGATACTCCCCATCCATCAACCCCTTTTTGGACAACAACTCAGCCCCTTTCTTGAATGGCTAGAATCACCTTCAGGGTTATCCACCAGTTCAATCAGGAGTCTTTTGGAGCTTGATGTAGTGAAGCTAGTTGATCAGCTCCTCGCAGCCAGAGGCATCCCAACCCTATCCAAGACCTCCCTCCCACCCGGAGCCGGGGATTTTTCTCCACAGACTCTAACATACGGTTCTCCTTCAACCTCCCCATAGAATTTGGAGTTCCCTGTACAGATGCCTATCCCAGTGACAACTCCTTCAGTTCCAGTGGTATACCTTTCCATGGTTCCAGAGCCTGCCCTGTGGACCACGGCTCAGTTGGAGTTGATCCACCTTCAAGACCATGACTGGCCTGTCGGCACCGTGATCCCTAGGTCAGCACCAATTTTTTCTATGGCGCTATCTATGGTTCTGGTTGTTTTGACAGCTGTGAGACCTCTTGCAGGTCCAACCCTGGAGGCGGGCTTGGCAGAGCGGGGTGTGACCCCGGTTCCATGGTTGTCCTTCTTAGTTCCAGGCTCCCATCCCTTTTTGGGTGGGCCTGCCTTCCAGGTTATGGAAGGGGCTCTTGTGTCTGCAAGGATGCAGTTGGCACCTTCAGCGCAGGATCATGATATACATATTTCCTCTGGCATGCAGCTGACACAGCCCACTACACTGGGACATTGGGCATGGGAGCAGCAAGACACCCTACTACAGGCACCCACTCTTCGAAGTCCTCTTCAGATGATCCCCCTGAAGAGCCACCCTGCAAGAGAACATGCAAGAGGAAGGACATTGATTCCCCTGAGGAATCCCTCACCGAAGATACAGATTACGATGAGGGAGAATGGTCCCCACGGTCACCCCCTGAGGATGTTTCATTTGGAGACATACTGGAGATTCTGAAACAGAGGGGTGGCTGGCAGCCATCAGCCCATCTACTGAGGAATCTGTATTCTTGCAGGATTTCTGTGCTCAACCCTCTACTTCCTGGGTGACCCCACCTGCAGATGAGTTAGTCAAGCTCATCATGCAGCGCACTTGGAAGGCCTCTGACACTGTTGAGCCAATTCCCAGAGGCCAGATAAAATTCTCTGTCCTCCACAGGATCATCCCCATTGGTTCAAAGGCTTGGCAGTAGATTCTATGGTGGTGGTGGTGGCCACTAGAAAAGAACTTGCTAAAGAGAGTTCAACTGTCCATCCTCTGAACAGGGAGTCCCAGATGATAGACAGACTAGGGAAGTAGACTTACACTTCAGCGACCTTTTACCCATCTTCAGAGGGACCTGATTACAAACCTTTCAGGAACCTTGGCAGGAGCATTGTCTGATGAGGTATGTGACAAAGTTGCCTCTCAGCTTGCCACCCTAGAATCCATTTCTAACTCCTCCATGCAGTTGATTGCCCACACAACCGAGGGGGCAGCCAGAGCAGCGGGAAAAGGCATTGTCATGAGACGTCATGCCTGGATGCACTTGTGTGACGTTGTGGACCCCTTCAAGTTTTCTTTCATGAGCACTCCTGTTGATCAGTCGTCCTTGTTTGACCCAAAAGTTAAAGACACTTTAGCCAGGTGTGAGAAAGATGGAAAGACCCTGTCTGCCATGGGTGTACCCTTTTCTGCCCCTCAATGATCCTATACCAGGAATTAGAAAAGCGGGAAGATGTGGTTCAAAAAATCCCAAGGGCCTTTTCATGACACACGTGGTGAGTTCTCTCCCCAGGGCAGAATGGCAGAGGGAAACCATGGCTCCAGGGATTCTTTCTCTGGGCAGCCCTATCAGCATTCCTGAAGAGCGGCCTGATTGCTTATCTCTGGAAGCAGTCAGGGGAAGATTCTCTCTGCACCACTTGGCCTGGCACTCAATAACTTCAGATTCCTGGGTGCAGACAATAATGACCTGAGGTTACCATATTCCCTTTGACCTTTATCCAAGGCCACTAAGGCAAATCCCTGATGTTCCACCCAGTCAGAGGGTTGTGGCAGCACAAGAACTTCTAAAGCTGCTAGAAAAAAGAGTCATCCAAACAGTTCCACCAGACCAAATAGGATCCAAGTTTTACTCAAGATTCTTTTTAGTGCCAAAAAAGACGGGACCGGAGACCAATTTTGGATCTCAGCATCTTGAACACGTTCATCTGACAGACAAAATTCCGGATAGCCACGGTTCGGTCTATCCTTCCATTTCTGGAAAAAGATGATTGGATGTGCTCCACTGATCTTTAGGATGCGTATTACGACATAAAAATGGACAAACGATCCAGAAGATATCTGCTTCCGGCTGGGAGCCAATCACTGTCAATTTTGAGTACTGCCCTTTGGTCTCACCACAGCCCCCAAGGTGATCACCAAATGCAGGCAGTAGTAACAGCTCACTTGAGATTGCAAGAATTCCGTGTGTTTCCATATTTAGAAGATTGGCTCCTTTCTGCTCCAACCAAGAGTCTTAAAACTAGCAAACACACTAGGCATCTCAATAAACAAGGAAAAGTCAAAGGTAGTACCAATTCAAAGCTTAGAATTCATTGGGGCGACGTTCAACACAAAATCCTGCCCAGTTGCTCTACCTCAGCACAGGTTACAAATGTTGAGATCACAAATACAAGCAATACTCTCTCAAGACCTAGTTCCATCCCGATTGGTCTTCCAACTTCTGGGTTCACTGGCGGCAACAATCACTCTGGTCCCACTGGTGAGATTCCATATGAGACTGCTTCAATGGCTCCTAGCCTCTCAGTGGTCTACAATGCCTCACCCAATGTCTTTCCTAATTTGCATAAAAAATCATTGCAAACAAGATCTGAGTTGGATGAAACCAGAAGAGGAATTATGGGGTTGCCCCTTTTAACCCCCTCAACCCAAGGCCATAGTGACCATGGACGTCTCCCTGTTGGTGTGGGGGCATTTTCAGGGAAGAACCACCCAAGGCACTTGGTCCCCCTTAGAGGCCAATCTGCATATCAGTGTCCTAGAACTGAGGGTGGTGCTTCTAATGTTGCAACCATTCCAAGTGACCCTTCCGTCGGGGACAATTGCTATCCAGTCAGACAATATGTCAGTAGTCTGGTACATCAACAAGCAAGGAGGAACCAGATCCTACCCATTATGTCAGGAAGCACTGAGAGTGTGGCAATGGGCAATAAATTTCAACCGCTTTCTGATAGCAATGCACATTCCTGGGAATTCCAGTGTGATTGCAGACAAACTGAGCAGAAACATTTTGATGTCTCACAAGTGGTCTCTCAATCCCATAATAATGAAGCAAATATTTCATTGTTGGAGATGCTCTGGTACATGATTGGGCCCTGGGACTGCTTTATGCCTTTCCTCCGTGATTCCACACATCTTAAAGAAAGTGCAACCGTTGAGAAGCAAAATAATCCTCATTGCACCCTATTGGCCCCGTCAAGTCAGGTTCCCCTTTCTGTGGCCTCACCTAGTTCACCATCTGTGGATGCTGGATCCAACCCCAGGACTGTTCTCTCATCCACAGGTGCTGGTCTATCCCGACCTACCGAGTCTCAAGCTGACTGACTGGTTTCTCCACTTCCAGTAATTGCCAAGGGAGACTAATTTATCTAACCAGTACAAAAGATACTTCTAGCTTCCCATAAGCCATCCACCAGGAAACTTTACCATAATAAATGGGACAGATTTGTGATCTGGGCTAAAGAACAAAGACTAGACTCCTTCTCAGCCCCGATTCATAAGGTCTTAGAATACTTGTCAACTTTACTCCAATCAGGAGCCTCAGCCTCCACTATCAGAGTCCATTTAGCAGCTATCTCCAATTTACATAATGGCTTTAATGATTCTTTTTTGATGTCCCATCATCTCTGCAAGACCTTCCTAAAGGGAGTCGTGCATTTGAGACCACTTCTTAATGATCCTATTGAACCTTGGTATTTGATGCTAGTTTTACAAACCTTAACTTGTCAACCCTTTGAGCCATCAGCCACCTGTGATATAAATAGTAAATATCCAAAAACACACCTCAGGGTAAGGATTCACCTAACAAATAACTATAGCAAATCCAAAAAAGGAAAGGTGAATACTCCACGACAATTGAAGCAAGCCAGAAGGATAGTCAACTCATATGACAATAAATCCACAAATATAAAAGGAACAACTTCTTTTAGACGCTTCATCAGACTTAAAATAAAACCAGCATTCAAAGTCACTTAAATATCACACTACTTGCTTAATAAACCAATGAAAAGTCTCATATCAGACACCTGATAAAATAAGGCTGTATCCTTAAAAGTATATAGCTTACATACAGTTAAAAATCACATATTCATAGAGACCTTCGCGTGTGTCACTTTTAAATAAATGACAATTATTATAAAAATGGAAATAAAAATAAAACAATGCATCTAGGACTAAAGAATGCATATCAGTAAATATAAAACATGCATATAAATAAAGGCATAAACATTCAAATGTATATACCTTAAAGCTCCATGATACCTATACCATCCAGATATCATTTAATGTCTCAGGGGTTTATCTATCTGTGATATAAAGTTTTTGTCTTGGAAGACCTTATTCCTGGTAGCCATCACCTCAGCCAGGAAAATATTAGAGTTACACGCTTTGTGTGTAAATCATCCATACATATTTTTCCACAAAGAAAGAGTATCGCTTTGGACTAACTCTTCCTTTCTACCAAAAGTTATCTCAGACTCAAATCTCAACCAGTCCATTGATTTGCCAGTTTTCTTCCCATATTTTTCCAGCAAAGAAGAATACTGTTTACATTTGCTAGACGTACATAGACAATTATGTTTTTACCTAAACAGAACTAAATCATTCAGAAAATCAGACCAACTATTCCTGTCCTTCTCAGGTCCAAGATTGGACAAGTCAGTTTCCAAAGTCACTTTTTCAAAATGGTTGAGAGATTGCATTACCTTTGTTTATCAACAGAACAAAATCTCTCCTCCAACTAAACTCAAGGCTCACTCCACCAGATCAGTGTCTGCTTCAGTGGCCTTTCATTGTAGAGCCTCTATGGATGACATTTGCACAGCAGCTACTTGGGCTATACCTCATACCTTTATTACTCATTGCAAATTGGATATGGTCTCTAGGGGAAGAGCATCCTTTGGCTCAATGGTGCTAGGAATATCCTTCCATAGGGCCTCCCAAGACATAAAGTAGCTAGGGACTCTGTCCCATGAGTCATGAATGAATGAAGATTTACAACATCAGATAAAGAAGTTATGTTCTTACCATACCATTCCATCTGTGTTGTTGATCTTCATTCATTCGACTCCTGGAGGTTCGGATTTGGTTGTGGTTACCTGATAGGGCAGCTGCTCAGAAAAGGCCTCCACTTTCTATCCTTACAGGCAAACTCGAGCTGAGGAGATGAAGAGAGGGGCACTATGGGTAAGACTTAGCTTGAGAGTTTTTTGGCTGGTGCAAGCTAAGACCCATCAGTCATGAATGAATGAAGCCAAAAACATGAACAAACTAATAAAAACAAATTCGGCTGACCAGGAAGCTAGTGCACCAAATGAAATTATAACCGGACTTCCAAATGAAAAGCAGTAAACTCTTTAATGACAAAACCATATCTGGAGACTTTATCATATATATCCAAACAGTATGAGCACCTATTATATATATATAAAAGTCTACTTTTCTAATAAGAATTACTAAAAAACCTAATTACCAGTTAAATAAAATACAAGTGGTTTAAAGGTAATACATAATATATGACATAAAATCACCCATAAGGGACAATCAACCAGCAACCAATAGTCTACTACTGTGTATATTAATCAATATATTATAAAACATATTATATAGAAAATAATAAAAAATAAATGTATGGATATATATATATATATATATATATATATATATATATATATATATATAAATAAAAATATATAAATATATAGAAAATAAATTTATAAATATACATATGCATAAATATGCCTAAAAGCCTAAACATGTATTTCCTATTATAAAATATGACCATCTAAAACACATACAATTTATACTATATAACTTTTAAATTCCTGTTCCTATTGGAGTCCAAGTATACCCAAATAAAGTAATGTATGAAAATTTCTATTTGCACAAAACCTAAATATAAAGAAACAACATGCCATCATCTCACAAGTGTTTTTAATTTTAGAAAGCAAGTAATTGAAAAGACCTCATTCAAGCCTGGCCATTGTGTTGCATTGAATGAGGCATTTTCAATTACTTGCTGGTTAGGCTTTTAGGCATATTTATGCATATGTATATTTATATATTTTCTATATATTTATATTTGGATATATATATATATATATATATATATATATATATATATATATATATATATATATATATATATCCATACATTTATTTTTTATTATGTTCTATATAATGTGTTTTATAATATATTTATTAATATACACAGTAGTAGACTGTTGGTTGCTGATTGATTGTCCCTTATGGGTGATTTATGTCATAAATTATGTATTATTATCTTTAAATCACTTGTATTTTATTTAACTGGTAATTAGGTTTTTTAGTAATTCTAATTAGAAAAGACTTTTATATATATAATTGGTGCTCATACATCATTTTACATGACATACAGTGTGTTTGGATATATATGCTCATGTTTTATTCGGTGATGATTCCAGGCTGTGGGTGTGGGCTATTTAAAATGGACTGTTGTATTAACTACTCTTTAGCTTGATAAAGTCTCCAAATTTGGCCATTAAAGAGTTTACTGCTTTTCATTTATAATTTTGTTTGGTGCACTATCTATGAATGAATGAAGATCAACAACACAGATAGAATGTTATGGTAAGAACATAACTTCTTTTTTTTTTTTCTGATGGGCTTTGTACTGTTCAATTTTACAGATGCTCAATTTGAAGTTTTCGACTGAATGTCAACTTGTCTTCACCTATCACTTTCACTTATGACCTGTTGCATTCTTATCTGACTTTGTGATTGGGCTGAGTTAGCCATAACTGAGCAAAAGCAGTGCAAGAAGCTAGTTTACTGGTTTTTTACATCTGCAGCAAGGAACCAGTCAAGAAGATGCAATTCAAGTAAACATAAATGAGGACAGCTGAAGCAACACAAGTAATATCAGATTAGTCATAGAATGTATCCACCTGAGAGTGCTTCCAGAGTGACTAGCAATCCTGAAGGAGAGTCATCTGCATCTTTGTCTAGCTGGCAATCCTTTCACTAGCTTGTTTTCACAAAATGCTTCAGTAGTGTACAGAATTTAGCAATATATGCCATATATTTACTGGATGTAACATATCATGACTTCTTTTTTTATTTCAAGCTAATACAAAGTCATCATTTCAGTCATATTTGACTTATTATTTTAATGGATATAATGACATATGGTCATAACGTAAAGTAGTAATATAGGAACATATTAATCTTGTCTCTAGTTACTTTAGATGATACTGAGAACTTCATATTTGACTATCTTTTTAAGTCTGATTCAAAATATTCACAACTGGTTAGGAATTATTTTGATATACATTGGTAGAATGTTGGTAAATAATTCAAGTTAGGTTAGATTGCTATCCTTTGCACATATACAATAAGAGCACATAGTCATCAGACAATGGAAAATGAATTGGTTTGGATAAGTCTAGTTTATAGTTGGAGACATTTTAGAAAGTTTGAAGAATTTTCTGAATATTTGATAAGGGATTTTGGAGGTAAATATTTAGATTTGTGAATACTGTTGAGGAATAGACTAATATCTTTATTAATTTGGACATTGGGGAAAATATAGAACAACGGGTCTACATGAATATTAAATAGATAAGGAGAGACTGGTTAACCTTACCTAGAAAATAGGAAAATATTTTAATAGGAAATATAAACAACTATTAGCTGACAGTTGTGTAATAGGTATTTATGTAATACTTCAGTATAATTAATAAATCATTCAGAAAAACAAATTTGGACATGATAAAAAGAAAAGTATAGTTTACTCTATCAAAATGCCTTAGGTACATCCATAATTAATGCAAAGATTTCTATGTTGTGATGTTTCTAAATATTTATAATATTCCAAGGGTTATTGTGGTCAGTTATTCAATATGTCTGTAAGAAACCTGACTGAAGTGAAAAGACAATGGTGTTTTCCAGAGAAAGGTGATTTATAGTTTGATGTCTAAGTCTGTAAGGCCATTAGGTCCATAATTTGCAAGGTCAGACAGGTCAGAGATGTTTTTTAAGCTAAGAATAGTTATTGACTGATATAGTGATCTAACAGTATTTGTGTTCCTGTAAAGTTTAATATTTTTAAAGGAATTTTCCAAAGAATGTCAAAGAATTTCTTATAAAATTCAGAAGGAAAACCTTGGTTTGGTGCTTTATTACTTTTTTTAACTGATAGATAACAAATTAGATTTCTTCAAGGAAAAGAAATTTCAAAGATTTTTGCATGGTGAGGTTTGATTTGTGAAAAAGAGTGAATTTCGGTAGTGATTTATGTCACTTTCATTACCACTAGCTTATTTATTCTTTTATATATTACAATATAAAGTAAAGAAAGCATTAAGAGTATCTTCAATTGAATGAACTATTATATTTTCAGTTTTAGTTTCAGAGATGTTTATACTTGATTTCTGGATTTTAATTATGTTAGCTGCCATTCCACATAAGAAGCCATCAGTTTATTATTATGGCATGATAACTGTGTAACATATAATATGTTCAGTTAATCCTTTAAATTTTTAATTCATTGTTCTATTGAAATATCATAATGAGATAGCAGATAGTTTTCAAGAGTTTTGAGCTATTCTTTAGTATCTTTTTTCAGTTGTAAGTATTCATCTTTTAAAGAGTATTGCATTGTTTATAAGTATGACCCTTAATTCTGTTTTGAGTGTAGCCCATTGTGTATCATATATAGTAAATGATTAATCTATTTTACTATAAAAAATTGTCAGACAGTTTGATATGGACTCTGTTACTTCAAGTGCTTCCATTTCTATCAAAATTTAACAAAAATGAAAAAGAGATATATTTTAGAGTGGTCAAAAAAGAATTGATGTTTTATGTGTGTAGAATAGTAGGTAGACATTTTTAGAGATGAGAAAAATTCTATTTTCAATGATTGCTTGTATAGAGAGAGTAGAAAAAAGTAAACCAATTAGAAGAAGAATAAAGAACTTTAACTGGGTTAATAAGATCATATTCTGTTGGAATGTCATGGATCATGTTGGATATATTGAAAGTAAGTCATCTAGCTTTAGCAGCTCTGTCTTTAGACAGACCACTAACAAAAATTCCAGTCTCTTCCAATGATAAAACAATATTTTAAGACCTAGATAGTAAATTATACATTGTGGTTAGAAGTCTACCTGCCCAGAGCATGGTACGCAACTATTTTGCAGGACTATTGGTCTACTGAAGTTATTTTCTGTACAGAAAATAATTCAAAATCTTCTATGCTGATCAATATGAGAGTCAACTATTTTAACATGACAGGACTGTTTAATCAGTATTGCTGCTCCTAATTTGTTTTTTTTTAAATGGACCTATAGCTACAATGGAACTAATCTATTTCTTGTTTACATTAGTCCATTTTGTATCTTATATGATATGGATTGCTGCAACTTAAGTCTTATGTTTGTAGAAGAAGTGAAACAATAATCTTTATTTACATGGATCTTGTATACCAGTTAAATGCCATTAGTAAATTTCCTACTTCATGATTGATTTATGGATGCAGAAAAAAGCATACATTACTAAAAATATTACTTGAAAGAAAGGTTCCTGGTTGATGCATAAAAAAATGTCTCCATCCCTCTTCAGTGACTAATACCATACTAGATTTTCTGAGAACAGCTAAGAAAGAAGTCGATAATATATAATGCTAGTGCAAACTGTATTAATAACAGAATGAATAAGCTTTTTATATTTTGTACAATGAGTAATCTTTTAAAAACATATAAGACTTCCTATTTAGAAGTAGCACACATTATTTTTAGCCACCAAGCCTCTACTCCAATAAGTCCCTCTGTGGTAAAATAATCAGTATTATCTTATATCATGACTACAAAGATAAATTTCAAAATCTTAATAAGGTCTGAACTAATGAATTTTGTTTTTAAAAACACTGATGTACAGGCGAAAGTTAGCTAGACATTAACATGCTCAGTTGTTAGGAATAAAGTTCATTTCTGTTAAGCCATTCATGCCTACAGTTTAATTTCAGCACTTCTATGCATGAATACAGTATGAATCTTGTAATGACAGCGTCCTGTTTGTGCCTGCTGCCTACTGTGTACAATCTCCAATATAAATATAACTAGCCACCTGACTTCCAAGACGGCTGCACATCGATCAACATATCCACCTCAGATAAAGCAGTTTAAGATGCATGGATAGCTGCTAACTTCAACAGCTGCACATCTTTAAATACATATAAAAATGGTGGCTGCCATAAAAAAGAAAGTTTTTTTTTTGTAATTTTTTTAGCTGCAGTATCTGAGTGTTCCCATCATACATGTGCTTGAATGCTTCAAGTAGCAGAAGCCACTGGCAAGAGCTCCATTATGAGAGATAATACAAGTTTTCAAATGAGAAATAATTTTTCTTTTTCTTCTGCAGTTTATAGAGGACTCCAGACTTGTGATTGATTGCTCTTATCTAGCTGTCCCTTACTAGTCATTTCATCTGAAGCTACACAAATGGCTGACATCGATGAAGGAACAACCAATCAATTGGTGAGACCTGTGCAACCCCAAATGGAACATAATGGGATTGCTCAGTTGTTCAACTTCTACTCAGTACTGTACATAAGGCATCTAGGGACTCCACTCTACTACCATTTTTGGATGTTCAGATTTAGTGTTTCTGTTAGTTCATGATCTCTGTTTTTTTTTTCAGTAGAGTGTCTCCTTTGCATTTGGTAAATAAAATACTAGGAGAGATATGGTACAAAAATATGTACATGGGTTACATAGCTGTAAGTGGAACAGTGAGCATGAGGAAATTGTGTACTAGATCAGTATTTGAGAAGAAACAGATACATTAAAGAGACTATGTAGGAAAAACATTTCTTTTAAGCCTACTAAAATATTTTTCATAATTTCAATTGTGTCTATGTGGCTGTGCATGTGTGTGTGTGTGTGTGTGTGTGTGTGTGTGTGTGTGTGTGTGTGTGTGTGTGTGTGTGTGTGTGTGTGTGTGTGTGCGCGTGTGTGTGCACACATGTGTGTGTTCAGGTGTGAGTGTTTCAGTGGAAAGAAAAAGGACTGCAAGGCTCCAAAGAAAAACTAACTTTCCTAATGCAATGGTAAAACTGCATGAGGTACTCAGTGTAACAACTCATGGTATTCCCTTTAGATGTATCAGCTGTGCCACAGTACACTAAACACACAGCACAGACTGGTGAATGATGCATTCCACAAAATGAATTCACTAAATCAGTCATTACAATATGCACCTTATGAGCATGCAAACAGGCATAAAAAGCAAGACAGCCACTTACTGGGTCTATGTTCAGCCATCAAATGGACTTTCATTCAAACGGCTGAACGTTGAACCCTATCCATCGAACATTCACTCAGTAAACATTCATTTCATCAATGGGGAAAGTAACTAGTTGGCCACCACTTCCCTGTATGCCCCACTACATTATTTCAAACCTGGTATCACAAGAAGAAACAAAGCAGAGTATGTGGACAAAGGCTCGATATCAGTAAAAATCCAAATGTCAAAATAAAACAAAATATCGAGCCATACAGCACAAGACACAGATTTTATTAATATAGAGAGTAAGCACTGTTGCGATATTACACTGCTACTTGAGACTACAGAAATACCTAACACACTCATATTTAAGTTACTACAACACATCAAGTCAGCAGCTCACTCCAATTAACAATTAACATTCTTAAAGAGACATGTATACAGCTTCTCTCAGACTGTCATAGCATTCATACAAAAGTACTAAAAAACATGCATAAACATACAGTTTTAAAAAATGTATAAAATATAAATATCAACAGTAAGTTTTAGTGTGGTAATTTACATGCATTTAAAAAAGTCTTCAAAGTCACAGCATCATTAATACCAGGTGGTCTGTATGCTTTGAAATGAATAATCCATTTCTGTTCTGCTGCCTCAGTTTTATTTCAAAGCGTTTAGACCACTTGGTATTCATGATGCTGTGATTTTGAAGCCTTTTTTACATGCACGTAAATTACCACATTAAAACTTACTGTTGATATTTATATTTTATACATTTTTTTAAATTTTATGTTAGCTGAATGTGTGACTCTAAATTGTCTGCAGGTGGGTATGTGCAGTGTTTCTGAAATGGAAGAACGACCTAGCAATCTACTTATGTTCCCTACTTGCCTAGTAAACTCTGTGGATGGAGTTAGCTGTTCAAATAATCACTGCAGCAGTTAGATGCAACTGGACAGCAATGGATAGATAGCTACATTTTAAAAAAGTCTTTAATACAGCATTTTATTTATCAACAGACTGAATTGCTTGATTCTTTGTTGAGTAAGGAGCAGGGGATATAATGGATGACTATTCAGATGGATATAGCCATTAAGGAGGACAGTTTTTTAAGAACCTGTAAGGATTATACTATTCTAAACTATCTCCTCTAGCTGCTAGTCACAAATAGAAACCAATATATCAACATCTGAAATTCTGTGTCAGCATTATCTTTAATTGCAGCTTCCCCTACTTGTAGATCAAAATTTTAGCAGCAGTATTTGCAAGTCTGCATCAGCTTAATGTTGAAGGAATGTGTGATATGAATAATGCAATTTATCAAGTATGATTTTTTCAACATTATGAAAGGATATGTTTCCACTTTTCTTTGAGCTGTTTAATGGCATTTTTATTTGAGTCCCCTAATGATAACACACCAGCTATTTTGCATAGTTTCCCTTGAGTGTGGATGCATAGCCAGACATTTTAATGTGTCCATAGACTGCAGTGTAAATGCTGTGATTAATGTGTATTGAAGCTAAGTATTTAAAAAGTAAGTTAAATAGTCAGATACAGTTAATGGGAAGGTGAATGGTTTAATTTTAGAAAATATCTTGTGTAGAATAACAGATGGTTCCTACATCCTGGAAGTTATAATGACAGAACAAAACCATAGGTTTTATGAGGATGAAGAAACAGAAAATATAGCAGTAGTAATTAAAAAGATACCAGGTAAAACCAAAACACTGTGAGAGAAATGGCGAATGGATGATAAATGGGTAAGAAAGGAGAAACAAAGGACAATCTAAAAAAGGACGTGCAGAAAGATAAGGTACAAGTGGAGTATAAAGATCAACAGAAATAAACACATGGAGGCAGGGAACATAGTGAAATGTTCCGGGCACTAAAAGTATAAATGGTGCACAGTATTCTTATTTCCACTGGATGCAGTCTGAAAAGGGTAATGTCTTATTTTTTCAGTTACTATTTGTTAACCAGGTAGGTGGACTTGTCCAGAGACCCATTTCAGCCACTACACAGCTTATCTTACCTCTTAACTGTTGTTATTGAGACCTTCAGGTAGGAGCTCTTGCTTTAGCAGAACAGCCACTGGAAAACTTTAATAGAAAGTCTAGTTTTTATTATGTCACCACAGTATTTTCTTTACTGTAGTTCAGATGTGCCATAAAAGAACATTTTCTTGTTTGAGTTGGAAAAAATAATTTTCTGCTTTGTCTCTGTACAGTGTGAGTTTTCATACACATTTTTTTTGTAATCAAGAGATCCCTTC
Organism: Protopterus annectens; assembly: GCF_019279795.1. Taxonomy (NCBI): domain Eukaryota; kingdom Metazoa; phylum Chordata; order Ceratodontiformes; family Protopteridae; genus Protopterus; species Protopterus annectens. The sequence goes on along the minus strand of NC_056745.1, from coordinate 686,283,384 downwards.
AAATGGTCTCATCAATAAATGCTATCCTTTTTTCTGTTGCTTGTTTCTCCAGACAAATATACTTACATTTTGGAGTACAATTATGAAGAATTAATAATATCTCACAATATTTTATTCCACACTGAATATGTGACATAATGTGTCTTATTCATATTGATACTCCAAATGATGGCTAACATGTTGGTTATTGGTACATTTACTTGTTTTACAAGTGTTATGGTATCTTTATCATACTCTCACACAGCTGCATAGTTTAGGGCACAGTCTTCTAGTCACTGCTGGTTGCAATGTAGAAAAATGCATTCTTATCTGTTGTTTGACAGACCTTCAGGAGAAATCTCTCACTTATCAAAACAATTGCATGGAAACTACACTGGAATGTCCAGTTTTCATTTATGTCAACCCAGCAATTTCTCTCAAATAGTTTGATGTGCTGACAAAGCACATTTTCTTATTGTGTTGGTAAAATCATTCTCTGGTGTGTTTCTGTACACGTGGCTGTACTCATAGTTAGTTGCAAAGTATGCAGAGTAACAGCCTGTTTTACATACTTCACAAGACCATGCCAATTCATTGACCTCTCCACACTGCCTAGAAGCGTCCCTGTACACTTTAGGCAGCAAGGTTTAGAGTACCACACACTAATGTGACAGACAAAGGGAGTGGTTTAAGTAAATTACCACCCTGGAATTCTGCCCAGTAAGAGCACTTGTGAAGTATGGGATTCGTAGCTCCTTGAACTTCACAAGTACTGGCAGGGCATGGATCCAAAGGCATAAGGGTGTGTAGCATCCTTATGGTGCACATCTGTGCCTTTCAGAAGTGGGAGTCTGTGCAGGGGGAATCGGAAATGTTTCACTCTTCAGACTGCCAGTATAGGTAAGTCATTCTGTATATGAATGGAAGTGTGTAAATGCGTGCATGTCTGTGTGCCACAGTGTGTATGGGAGAGGAATGGATCAATGTCTGAGTTGGTCTGTGATTGTGCACGAAAGGCTGTTAGTGTCAGAGTGTGTGTGTGTGTGTGTGTGTGTGTGTGTGTGTGTGTGTGTGTGTGTGTGTGTGTGTGTGTGTGTGCACTTGGATTGAGGGTCAATGTCTGTGTGTGCCATCCTATTAGCACTTGTGCAGTACTCCCACTCAGGTGTTCCAGCCACACATAGGAGTGATTCATAGTCATGCAAATTCACAGGTAAAGAGCTGTTGCCCATGTAGGAATGTGAATTGCTATGAATTGGTAAATGGCATTGCCAGCACAACTTGGCTCACTGCAGCAGGGTGAACGGCTCTGCAACACCATACCAGATCATGAGTTTTCAGGTAATGTTTTTGGTAAGCAAGAGAGCCCTTTAGTAGGTCTCACAAACAACTGATGAGAAGATGCCACTTACTTTAAAGATATGGTTTGGCATGATAGGAAATAAAAACTTACATTGCACTGGAAACATCTCACCGAAGCATTGGAACCTATAACTTCTGCCTAAAAGTATTAACATTTTTACATAAAGATTTAGCCATGAGAAAGAACTATTTATATGAGCAATCTGATCAGATGCCAACCTGGTTAACAACAGGAAAAACAATACTCATACTTAAGTGCTAACCTGCAGGCTGTCCTAAAAAAACAGACCAATAACTTGCCTTCCAAAGACATATAAACTATACACTGGAATAAATGCCGACAGAGTTTATAGTCATTTAGAAAAAAAAAACTCAGTCATGGCAATAGAACAAAAGGGTAACAAAAAGTCATATGGAACAAAGGATAGTTTGTTAAAGTAATAATGAATAACTGTAAAAAAGGGGAAGAATCTAAGTATAGCATGGGTAGACTACAACAAAGCATTTTACAGTATTTATTTGGCATTTGTTTACTGGGAAAGTCCAGCTGTGTCATGAGGTTCCCATTTTCTACAGGGGTCCAAGGAGAAAAGCTCCAGATACATATGGTTAACAGACTGAAAATCTAGATAGACATAATAACATTGAAGCACAAATATGAAAGCTACACATTAGTTTGTCAGAATGAGAACTTAGACATAATAAAATCATAACATTCAAACTCAAATTTGAAAAACTACAGATTAGTTTGTCAGAATAAAAACTTAACAGACATAATAAAGTCATAGTGTTCAAGCATAAATTGTATGGAAAGCCTGATAATAGGAAGATGTAGCATTACATAATAGATTGTCATAATGATTATTAGTACTCTGGAAGTCATAAAATGTGGTAACATTATATCGGTGAAGGCGTAGGATAGTAATAGTAGAGAAGGAAAGGGTGTGATTGAAGGGACAGTAGGAATAGATGTGGAAAAGGTATGAGTGTAACCTTAGGGGGAGTATGTATAGAGGAAGGGAGGGTAGGGCAAGGTAGTAGTGGGGTAAAGAGAGTAGAGGTAGAAAAAGGTATAAGAGTACCTCAGCCTGGGCTCATATAAGAGCAAATCCAAGCTTTGTTGAAGTATTCTTTTATAGAGATTTTGAAGGAGTGCAGGATAGTATCCGTTTTGATAGTTAAAGGAAGGGAGTTCCATAGTTTTGCCACAGAGCAGGAATAACGACTTAGGCCTGGAGTTTTGTTAGATTTATAAGTTGTGAGGAGATGTCTATCTTCAGATCTGAGATGTTTATTTGGGATGTAAAAGTTGATTAATGGGCTAAGAGCAGGACAAGCTAGTGGGTTGTGGATGATTTTGTATACCATAGTAAGTTGTACATATTAGAGGTGGAGGGGGAGTTCAAGCCATCTTAAAGAATGCAGAGCTTTACAGAGAGGGGTTGTGTTTATGGCAAATTTGGCAATTGTGTTATAGCAGCTTTCTAGTGTTTTTCTTAGGGAAGTCTGTAAGTTAGAATAAATAGATATGGATAGAAATAAATAGCATCCCACATTCATGCATAAAAGAGTGTTTAAAAATGTATAAAATCAATTGCATTACATCAATTATGGAATAGTGGCATACCACTTTGCAGTTAACCCATGATGAAGGACAGATTATTATTCCAGGGATAAAAGTTCAAATGAGGATATTCCAGGGTGAGTCTTTGTCACTGCTGCTCTTTTGTCTTGCCCTTAACCCATTGAATTGTGTACTTAACAGATTAGGTCATAGCTACAATTCGGCTACCAGAAAATAACAAACTGTAAAGACTTCTCATCTTCTTTTTGTGGATGATTTAAAGCTGTATAGCTCATCAGATGAAGAACTGAAAGCACAACTGCCAAATGGTCAAAACTTTTTCAGATGATACAAGAATGTCATTTGGTCTTGATAAATATGCAAAAGCAACCTTTAAAGCAGGAAAGCTGCAGCAATGCAGAAACATCAGCCTAGGGCAGGAATGTGATGTAAAACAACTTGAGCAAGAGGGAGTGTATAAATATTTGGGAATTGATGAAAAATAATCAATAAAACATTAACAAATGTGAATAAAACTTAGGAATAATTTAGAAGATTAAAATTAATACTGAAAACAGCGCTAACATATAGGAACAAAGTCCAAGCTATAAACCAATTTATTCTTCCTGCCCTTAATTACAGTTTTGGAGTGACAAGAGGTGCTGGATCAGTTGGACATTAAAATAAGAAGGATACTTCATGCTTATCAAATGATGTATAAAAATAAGTGTATACTTAGACTATATAATCCCCTTTTTGAAGAATGCATGGACCTTCTTGAAATTGATTACATGTGTAGATTTGTAGTCGTAAGAGTGCATACATATCTGCTCACCTCACAAGACCCAAACATAGAGAAAGTTTTAAAACATGAGGGGAATAAGTATACGATTACTTCCCTGATTAGTTTAGCAGAAGCATATCGGTGTCAATTAGGAATGGAAATCAAACCAGAAGTAGATAAAAATCAGGCAGCAACTGAAAGTGCCAAAAAATAAAGACTATAAGGTGAAGGATCAGATGAGAAGACAAGAACTTTGGAAATGCATAAATATAGTTGGAAGTACAGAAAACTCTTGGAACAATCTCATGTTAATCAGGATCGAAAGCAGGAATGGTTAAGGAGAGGTGAATTTAAACCAAAAGATGAAAGGTTAATATTGGTAATCCAAGATAGTGGACTACATACACATTGGTTTACAAAATCCATTAAATGTGGGAGAAACAGGCAAATGGATTTGTAAAAAAATTGAAAACAGTCGCACATCTTGTTGCTGGTTGTGATATACTAGTGGCAGAAGGACTATATACTGAAAGGCAATAATAATGTGGTAAGACTGTTGCATTAGGGGTATTGTGCAAACATTATAACACTGAAAAGCATTGGAAACATGAGCCGCAAAGCATTATAGAAAAGAATGAAGTCTGTATCACATGGTCATTATAGAAAATGATGAAGTTTATTTCACATGGTATTACTCACTACCAACAGTTCAAAAAAATAGATGCAAGAAAACCAATTATACTAATTTCATCAACTTTAATCATACTTAGACTTAGGAATGGGTTCCATTCCCATCATGGTATTAGAAACCCAAAAGTCTTGAATAAATTAAAACAGAGGCACGGTGTGTACATACCACTGTTTTGTAGATATTTCTATATGTTTAGCAGCAAGTATGTTAGTTATACAGATTAGCATGCTTTATATAAATATATCTGGCAGTGTCCACTTAGAAGCACTGTGGGACACTGTTTCACAGGCTAAGTCAGTACATGGATCAGGAATGTTTCCTTTCCCAAATGAGGGTGTCAATAATTAAGAAATTATGATTTAATTTCATGTAAATTATGAATGCAATTTTAATCATCATCACCATCATCAACCCTTTTTCCCATTTTTACATTGAGTCAGAGTACCATATCAGCTGTTGCTACCTCTCTCACTACAGAGTCACTGTCCTACCTTCTGTTATAAACTGAGAGGCTGCCAGCCCAGCTAGATAGAATTTTGTAAATAATCCTATGTCATTTGTAAATATTAATATGATCCACAGGCTTGTTTGACAAATGTAAGAAAGCTGTGTTATGTGCTGAGCTTCAAAATAAATTAACCACAGTGTGCCATGCAGAAAACAGCATAAATATGTATGAACTATATGCCAATGCAAATATATGTTTTCATGGTAGAAATTGGGACATACAGAGTTAACTTGCAAACTCTAAGAAAATAAGTTGATAAGTAAAGAGTTTTATGACTGTGTGTTATCTCAGAAGACAAAATGTCTGCAGCTTGAAATTCTTTCTATTGTCTTAAGGCAGAGATAATTACTAGGTTTCACATGTAAAGTGTTTTTGTATTGCTCTGTATCTTCCTAGCAGCTGTACATCTGAGAGATAATTATTTTTGACAGAGACATGTTAAACTCTGTTGATATCTGTTTAGCATGGAAACTAGATGCAAGTGTCAAATTGTGATGTCATCTAGCTAACTCAACAGTAATGTGTATTATTAATTTAAGAACTATCTCAGAGAGAAATAGAGTGTATTTTGCATTTTGTTCTGAATCTGACAACTCACCAGCACTTGCCTTGCTCTGCAAGTAAGACTTAGATCTTAGTATTTCTCTTAGAGATAGATAGGAATATAGCAAGATTAGTGTAGATGGTCTCTATATTTATGTAAGACTATCCTACTATATTCTTTTAAAGTATTTCCTGTGATTTCTGATTTCTATTCTTACTATGTTGAGTTAATAAGTATTGTTTTGTGTTTTATTCATTATTAAATATATTTAAACTTTTTAACTGTGGGTGGTTTTGTGTAGATATAATTTAAGTTCTTACAGTACTTGCATATATTTGGTGATACTGTATAGGCCACTCCTAAATAGCCTTCAAGTCTCAGTCACACTTACCAATTGGATAACAGGAACATTGCACAGTAAAATTGGACACCCTTTGGAAAGGGCCTTTATAGTAGCTAAGGGTGGTTGGTGGCAGGTGATACTACCTTATAGTCTGGGCAGAAGGGGGGCATATCTAGTGAACCTGTGCCAGCATTCCCCAGGAGTGTCTGTGTGTTTGTATATAACTCAAATCTCAAAGTGTGTATGTGTCAGCTACGTGGGCAGGTACACAAATCACTGGTTGGACAGAGAGGGTGCTGGAGGTTTTGGTTTGAACACTCAGCTGAGATCTGAACATTATAGATGTGCCAGTGGGGAGTCTTATTGGAGATCTGGAGAGAAAGGAAGAAAACAGCCCCAGACTAACTGTGATCTCTTTGTGCTCTTAAGGGAAATTGTACTTTACTGTGTGTGTACTTGTTATCCTCCCAGTGTGCACGTCCCTTACTGGTATTAGTGGTGAAGACTGAGGCTCCTTGATTACTGGGCCAGTGCATAGGCATCACACCTTCTTCAACAGTCATATTGGAATCTCACAGGTCTTTCATGTAATCTAATAATTTCTTAGCTATATGCCCTTATTTCTCCTTGCCTTTTTCCTGTCTTACCCAGTTTTGCTTTACTAAATTGTCTTCTGCTTTCTTGAAAATGTGATCAAATGACCATGATCTCCTCTGCAAGTGGGGCTACTTTGTCTGTCCCACAGTGTGCATCCTACCACTTATCTCAGACACTTCATCTCCATCACCTCAACCTTCTTCAGTAGCCATGCCTTCACTGCCCATTTTTCCGTGCCATACATAATACTGATGTTCTGGCTACACTACTGTGTTATACTTTTTGATTCTTTATTATTGTTCTGTCACACTCTACCTCTGACACATTGTGCCAGTTGGCTACAACATCTCTGATTCTAGCTTTGACCTCCTCATTTAGACTCCCTTCTCCTCAGCCACCTCTCCCATATAAGTGAAGCTGTCAAACAGTTCCACTATTTTCCCTTTTGTCTGATTTTTCCTTATTTGTTGCCATGACCACTGCCTTATTTATATTCAGCTTGATCCCATGCACTTCAGTTTTACATTTGAGTCCCTGTCATTTGCTGAAGTTCTTGTTCAGAGTCCACTTATAGTGCCAAATTGTCTGCATGCAGCCGCTTCATTGCTCTAGCCACTTTAACCTGTTTGCTGATGTAGTCCATCATCAATATGACCAGGAATGCGCTCCAAGCTGAGCCCTAATGCACACCCATCCCAGATGCCCCCCACATTTGTCAAAACACTGTCAATACTTTAGTCATTTAGTCCTCGTACACACCCTGTACTAATTCTGCCTATGTTTCCAGGAATTCAGACCATCACAGGACTGCTCAAATCAGTTTCCTTCAAGTCTAGGAATGCCCAGTTAGGTTCTTTCCTCATCTCCATCTTCTTTGCCACTGTCTGTCTCACTGCAGACTTTGAGTAGTTATACTGAATTTTGAATCCATACTGCTCATTCCCACCTTACTTTCTGCTACTCTGTGTATTAACTTATCAGTCACCCTCTCCAGTTCTTTAATCCAGATCTTTCTAAGATAGGAGTTTGATAGCTCTGAACAGCCAGTGCTAAAATGCTTATTCTCCAAACTTGTGGGGTACACCTCTCTCTTTCTTTCTACAGCATGTTGAGTACCGTCAGGAGATATTTCTTCCCTAGTACATCCAATGTCTTGAATATATATGCTATAATTTAATCTGAGCCTATCTCTTTCTCCGACTACTTTGTACTTAGTGCACTTTTCATTTTTTCTAGTGGGGGGTTTCCTTTCTTTTTTATTGTAGGCAGGACATATAGCAGTGCAGTGCTGTAGGGTTTCCTTCATTCAGAACCTTCTTTTTTCCATCTGCCCTTGTGTCTGGCATCTACTGACTATCTTCTTTATTTTTTAGTCATTGCCTTTTAACCTGATAAAGCTTCTTTGTGCCTTTGGCTGAGTCATGTTCCAAAAGCTGGTAGAGGTTTTCTGATGCCCTTTTCTTTGTCATTGTCACTGCTCTATTAGCCTCTTAACCAGTGGCACCCCGACCCCTTGTAGAAAAATGGGAAAAAGGGGTTGAGAATGGATGGATGGATTCCTTCTTGGCTTGGTCCATGTTTTCTATTTCTCACTTCTTCCACTCTGTCCCTTGATAACTTCCTGGATGCCTGCATTTTGTCACCCAGTTTTACTTATGTAACTGACATGATCACCTATCTGTTCTCTCATCTTTGCACATGTTTTTTTTTTGAGATGCTGCCATTCTTCATTGGCTCCACCTATTTCCTTTTCTTCCTGAAATGCTAGAGTCATGAGCCTTTACTTGAATTCCTGTGCTTTCTTTAACGTCACCTTCCAGGTTTTCAGTCTAGTCTCTGTTGAACTTAAGAGCCTTCTCTGACCAGTACTTGCAGCCAATTGTGGTCAACAGTGGTTTATGCTGGTGGCTGATTGTTTCACTAAAGGTGATTTTGCAATCCATGATTTGTCCCAATACCCTTTCCTTAGTAGGTGGAAGTTTACCTTTTTGCACACTGACCACTCTCATATGTGATATTGTGAGTGTATCACTTGACTAACCATGCATTACCCACCATTAAGCTGTTTGGCAGGCAGAAGTCCATAACTCCTCTTCATTACTGTCATTGCCACAACCATGTAGATTAAGGTAATTCTCCTATCCTGTTTTTTATGTACTGATTTTAGCATTAATGGCCCCCATTATCAATGACAGCTCATTTTGCTCCTCTTTATCAAAAAGGTTCTGCAACTGTCATTTCACTGTCCTCTTTTCCTTGTTACTGCAGCCCTGGTGTAGAGCATAGACTGAGGTCATGAAGACTGCTCTGTACTTACACTGGAGTCTGATTGTGATGACTGTCACAGATTCTGATCACATCCTTCACCATCTCCAGGTGACTCTCTCTCTCTTATCAGAGTTCCCACTCCATTTCTAGTTTGCAGTTTGAGTAGCAGACCTTAGTAGACTTCTCTGTACTGCCCTTCCATCTCGTCTCCTGCATACACAGAATATCCAGTCTCCTCTTTAAAATCATGCCATCCACTTCCAGGCTGCATTCTGTCAGTGAACCTATATTCAGATTAGCAATCCTTTGTGCATTTTTTGGCAAATTGGTTTTATGTCCAGATTTCACAAAACAGAGCTATCCCAGATAACCTGTTCATGGCAATTGGATACCAGCCATTCACTAGCTTATTGAATCAGGGCCATTAGCCTTTATAGCAGGCATACTAGCCAATAAGGCAGCATCAACTCCTCCTGCCATTATCATGAATCCATGGATAGGTCAGAAAAGGATGGGTTCTTAACCTACATAGCAGTGGCAAATACCCATGTCCCTTTTGATGACATTAGTTGATATGACCAATTCATCTAGAGTCGGTCTTTATACTGCTGAGTGGCTAGCCCTGATGCAGTGTCAGTTTGTGCTTCATATTCTCCTATTTAGAGGATACTTCATGCCACATTTGATATCTAAAGAGTTTAAACTACAAACATCTTCCATTAAAAGACATCCTTTAGAGTCTGGGTTGTTACCCACGAATCTGTTCCTTCTTTGGATGCATTCTATTGTCATTCTTCTCAAGTTCAAATGGGAAAGCTGTGTTTTAATCCAGTACATTCAATGCTTGATGTGGAATCACCCAGCATGTTTTTGAGAGGAACCCCACAGTCATGGGGAGAGCATGGAAACTCTGCACAGACAGTGACCAGAGCTCATGATCAAATGCTGGATCTTGTGTCTTTGCGACAAACATCTTAACCACTATCCTAACATATGTGTTTGTGTATACATCTGTATATTTATATATAGAAGCCATTTGTTTCATTGAACATTTGGAAAGTCAAACATTTTTCCTGCAGGCTTAAGAGATCAAACAATGCTAGTATCTGTTTCATGCAGGTCATGTTACAGTGAGGTGAGGGGAATTTGCCCTTTCCCTTCTGCTGTGTGTTGTCTGAGTTGGTGTATATAAGTTGCAGAGTTTGGGGGTGTTTATTCATTTTGTGCATTTGGTAGAACAAGAGACTACTATCAAGTAGAACAGAGACTACTTTGCCTATGTAAGTGCTTACATGCTCATTCTCTAGTTCTCTTCATTAATATGTTGTAACATTCTGTTTAACATTCTGCTTACTTTACCTCATTGTCTCTCTCTCTCTCCATTTATTTACCCAGCTATCCAACCTGCTTGTACTGTCCTACAGTTGAGAATTTGCCCTGTCTGTTGCTGACTGACCTACAGCCTTATTCCACCACAACAACTGCTGTCCACTCCCTATACTAAGGAACCGTACCTATATACTCCTTGTGCATCAGTCCTTCAAAGAAAAGAAAGTATGTGTTTTTAAAACTACAGGCAGTACAACTAAACAATTTTTTGATACTTCAGGTTTTTTGTACACTCCCTAGCCAGGGCGACCAGCAGCCAAAGCCCCTCTTTTCACCTACTTCCATACCTTCTCCTCTTGTGCCCTCTGTATATAATTGCTATCTTCCCTCCTCCTATTTCTAGACCTGCTACCTCCCTAAAGAAGCTATTGTTTGCTATACTGCATTTGTCCACTAGGTGGCACCCTTCTCCTAGATCTATCCTACTGACTAAATATTCCACTCTTAGGCTCCCAATTTTCATAACTTGTTGAACTACAGCCCAACTATTTCCTTCTACCTGTACTCTACATCACTTACCTACCCCGCTTACTATCACTACTATCAAGGCTCTTACCTCCTACCTATTCCCACCCAAACTTACCTTACCTTTCATCTCTCCTCTGATTGTTTTCCTAGGGTTCACTCCCTCAGTGGTTCTACCCGCTCCATTCGCCCTGCGGGCTCACTCCGCTCCCCTACCCTACCCCCAATTCCCACCCACCCCCAGTACACTTACCTTTATTGTAACTTTGAATCTCCTGCCCTTCCCCTAAGCCAATCCAATTCTCTACCCCCTCCCAGCATTCATTCAGTTGGTAATCCCACCCCTTCTCTATTCCTTACCAGCCTGTACTCTCAGTTAAATTCCTCCCCTTCTCACCAAACACTCACCTATTACCCTGTTACCTGCTCTAATCTTAATTTACCCTAATTAACCATGACTTTTACAGTTCAACAAGCTTCCCTTATCTCCTCTATATGCATTTTTCTCCTAATAACTGTTTACAATGCTACTTCCTATTCCTCCTACAAACTACCTCCTTCTCCACCCCCACCCCCACTCTCTCCCTTCCCCTCCCCAAAACATTCCACCTTTACCACATATCCCCCTCCCTACTTCAACCTAATCCAGTTCACTATTTTAAACTAAAGCTGCTAACCACTTCTTTAAAACCTCCTACAACCAAACTGGAATTGCTTCTCCCACCAACTACATGTCACAGACCAAAGATTCCTCTCCTTTCTTCCTCCAATTGGCTTGCCCTATCAGGAGACATTCACCCTAACCCTGGACCTATGACTAGTATCAATACTTCTCGCCCTACCACTTCAAATAGGACCAACGTTAAATACCTAAAGCTCATTACCATTAACACCCAGAGTGTAAAAAGTAAAATAACACTTTTCCACGCTTGGCTAAACCACACTCAACCTGATATAGTGGCAGTCTCAGAGCCATGGCTACAACCCCACATCTCTAACTATGAGATTGTACCCCCCCCCGGCTTTCAAGCTCTCAGATTCGACCGCCAAAACAGGAAAGGAGGAGGAGTAGCCTTAATCTATAGCAGCCAACTGAACCTCTGTCCCTACCAGAACCCCATTCCTCTGTTCAACAGTGCCAAACTAGTCATTCGGATCCTCAAAATGAATAAATACAAAAGTATCTGTGTTGTGGCCATCTATATCCCCCCCTGGAGACAACACCAACACCCTAGAAAACATTCACTCTTGGGCCTCAACCAACATTAAACTAGAAACATACATTCTAGGTGATGTGAACATTGACTGGAATAGAATCAATAACAATAATCCCTCTCTATCTATCAATCTATTTAATATCACACAACTAATAAACAGCATTACCAGACCCAACAGAAACAACCCCCAGGGGTCCATCCTGGACTGGATCTTAGTCTCCCACCCTAATAAGATCTCTGACTCTGGCATTCTACCAGACACAATGAGTGATCATCTCCCAGCCTTTATTCACCGAGCTTCCCATTCCTCCTCACACCAACACCAATATACCCATACTCGTAATCTCTCAAACTTTAACCCTTCTATATTTTTGGAAACCCTTAAACTAACAAATTGGGACATCCTAAAAACTGTTCAACTAGATAAAGCCTTAGACGCCTTCAATACTACCTTCCTAAGCATCCTAAACTCCCAAGCCCCACCCCAGACAAAACTAATAAAACACAATTCTGCCCCTTGGCTAACAAAGGACACAAAAACTCATGCTACAAAGAGATAAGACATGGAAACTTTACAACAAAAGTAAACACCCAGCCACCCTCCTTCAGTATAAGCAACTCCGCAATCTAACCAAAAAGCATATCACTAATGATAAAAAGTCTTATTATACCAAACTACAGTCCACTCACTCCAAATATCCCAAACAATTCTGGAACTCCATCAACTCGCTTATGCACCCTGGCACTAAATCCAGTCCCTGTCCTGACAACAATAAAACCGACACAGAAATTGCCACCCTTTTTAACCACTTCTTTACCAACTCTATAGCTGAACTCACTAAGACCTTCCCAAACTACAACCCCTCCCCTTCCCTTAATACCACTTCCCCCTCTACTCCACAACCACAACCCCCCACTGCTAATTCTCCCCCTATTTTTCTGCTAAAACTAGTCTCAACTTCCTACATTAAAAAGCTTCTTTCCAAACTTAAGCCATGCTCCAATGCCCCCGACAATATTCCCTCACTCTTCCACAAGCATGCTGCAGACGGTATAGCCACCCCCATCTGCGTTCTCATCAATAGATCCATTCAGGAATCTTATGTCCCCAAATTATGGAGAGTCGCCTACATCTTGCCCCTCCACAAAGGAGGCAAAAACAGTAGCATCTCTAACTTCAGACCAATAGCCACTCTTTCCCCAATTTCAAAAGTACTTGAAAAATGCGTTCACCTGCAACTCATGCCCCACCTCCTCAATAACCAACTCCTCACCCCTACACAACATGGCTTCCGTCCTGGCCATAGTACTACAGCTGCTCTCCTCTCTTTCTTAGACATTGTTAACTATGCTCGTTTTGCTGGAGAAATTGTCTCCACTGTCCTTCTTGATCTAAGATATTCGACACTGTATCACATACCCATCTTCTCAATCACCTTTCTAACCTCAATCTCTCCTTAGATACCCTTTCATGGTTCAGAAGTTATCTTTCTGACAGATCCCAAGCTGTGAAATGGCAAACTGGTACTTCAACCTTCCTACCTACACCTACCGGAGTCCCCCAGGGATCTATACTCGGACCTATGCTCTTTAACATATTCATCAATAATTTTCACACTGCAATTCCAAACGCTCAAATAGTGCAATATGCTGACGACTCCACGTCAGTCTGCTCTGCCCTTAGCCTTCCTGAGCTCCAGAATAAAACCCAATTGACCTTCACAACTACAGAGAACTGGATGCTTCAAAATCATCTCTCCCGTAATGCCAATAAATCTAAAATCCTTCTTTTCTCTCCCATAAAAGCCCATCCTCTTGACAAGCAATCATTCAAGATCACCAGCCATACTCACTCCCCTATAGAAGTTGTTCCTTCTGCCAAACTTCTTGGTGTTACCATTGATAAACATCTGAAATTCGATACACATATTCAACTGAATATCAAAAAAACCATCAGAAACTCGGTACGCTATATAGAAATGCTCACTTTCTCTCTCCTGCCACAAGGCAAACCCTCGCCTCCTCCTACCTACTACCTTCCCTATTGTATGGTGCTCCACTTCTAACTAACCTCTCAGCCTCCATCTCCTCAAAATTAGAAAGCTGCTACAACAAAATCACCAAACTTGCTACTAAATCTGCTCACTGCACCCACCATTGCACCTCTCTCCACAGTCTAAAGTGGCTCGAGCTTCCTAATAATCTAGACTACCTTCAACTTACTACAGCCCACAAACTAATCTTTAAACCTACTGTATGCCCTGCTCTAACTAATATCTTGCCTTTCTACACACCACTCAGACTCCTAAGATCAGCCCAACAAAATCTACTTTCTGTACATAAACCTAAACGTCCCCCTGGCCAATTTCTCGTTTCCTACTCACTGGCCAAAAAATGGACCTAAATCCCTCTTATGTCTCCTAGACATGTTCTCCTTCAAACTCCTCCACTTTCTGCTATTTCTACAGCTCCCCCCTCTACTTCAACTGTATATTGAATTTTTCTCCCCAGTGTGCTTACTATTTAAATACTGTACACAGGCTCCCATCTCTACTCTGTGCAAATGGCTCTACATGCAAATTGCTCTCTGAATTTGATTGTAAAAGTGATACTATTCACATATTTCATATGTATGTGTTCTTTTGCATTATTCTATGAATAATTTGTACAGATGTATGATTCTATGCTTGCTTGTTTTAATTTCTGTAATTGTTTTTATTGTTACTTGTTTTCATTTCTTAATTGTTTTTATTATGGAGCTTTTCTCCCCGGGCCTCCACTGAAAATGGGCCTTTTGGGCCCAGTGGACCTCCCCAGTTATCAAACTGGAAATAAATAAAAATAATAAATAAATTTGGATTTATGACATTTTAAATTAATATTTTCAGTATGAGTATATGTTTTTTTCAATTAAAGGATATTGACCATATATATATATATATATATATATATATATATATATATATATATATATATATATAAATGTGAGTACATGCGCACACACATTCGCACACATATGAGTACGTTCAGGCCAATAAAGCCAAACCCCAGGTGGTGTGGTACTTAATGGTATCCAATGAAAACGTACATAATACTGGAGAACTTCTCACTGGTACCTGGTGTCCACCTAACACTCCTTTGCACATATTTGTAGTTGCTCAGCAACAAACATATTTATACATATCTGCAGATTTTAAATAAATCTTTCAGGCAGTGTCCATTTGCAAGCATTGTGGGCCAGCATTCACAGGCCAAGTCTGTACATGGCCCAGAAATTACTCCTAACCCAAATAGTGGTCAGTACATAATAACATATAATTTATTTTCATGCAAAATGCATTTCAAAAAGTGCACCTTAGTAAACGCAATAAAAAAATAGTAAATCATGCAAAAAACTTTTAAGTGCTTTCATTCTCTTTACTGTAAATAAATCCAACAGAATAAACTTTTAAAACCCAATTGAGTATTTAAAACAAATTATATCACGGCATCTTGTATTAACTACAAGTAAAAATAAAACAGTCATTAAATATGCAAAATCAATGAATTATTTAAAGAAATCTTACAAGTTACCATTGTCAATACATTTTCTGTTCATTAAATACTTTTATATTTTAGTAAACTTTTTACTGAAATGTGGTCATTCAGTCCTGGAGCTAAATCGGCTTGTAAATAAACTTACCCTTTAAGTTCCTGATACTCTAAAAGACTATTAAACTGATCTACAAATTTATTTTCATCAACTTGTTCTATTACTAAAAACATACATTTTCTGAAATCTGTACATTTCTCAACATGCCTAGGTCATGCGCTTTTTTAACCTTTTTAATAATTGCTGATACATGCTGCCTAATTATTTCACTTAATTTGTATGTAGTCTTTCCAACATAAAACTTATCTCAGAACAGCATGCAAGGTATATTAGCCCATCACTTTGACATGTGTACCTATTTCTGTCTGTTAATTCTACATCTAAATGTTTGAAATGATAAGTACTTATGGAAAAAATAAATGTACAATAATTACAATTCTGCTATGCAAATATACCTCTCTGTTTAATTATTTCAGCACATGCTTGGTTGGATGTATTTTCTAAAATTTGTTTTTTTTTAACACAAAACTTGAACTATTCCCTACTATCGTAAACAAATCTGCATTTCCTAAAAAAATTTCCAATTTTCAGTAATGATTTTATGAATATCAGGACCATCAATGCTAACTGGTAAAGGAAAAGAATGACTTATTTATTTGTGACCACCCATTTGATTAGCTATTCTGGTATCAACTACTTTGGGAACAAACCCCCTTTCTAAAATGGGAAGAAATCTATTGTGCATTTGTTTGATAATATTTTCTGATATCTCCCTTAAGTTGTTTTCAGGATACCCTCTAAGAATAAAAAAAGTTTTTTAATATTTGTACTTCTTCTGCAGATGTTTGATCATTATTAATTAAACTGCTGTATCCAATCACTTGTCCTGTAAATGTGTTTAATTTCATAAAAATAGTACGAAAACTTTCAAAATGTAAATATTCTTAAATGTATCTTTCATGAATATATTACTTATAAATTTGTTAGACTATTTTAACATAATGATTTTTACATCCAAAAATGTGGCTGCTGTACCTTGATCACTGAGAGCAAACTTCAATGAAGAAATACTATCATTAACTTGTTGAAGAAATTTTCCCAATAAATATGCGTCTTCTGTCCGAATAAAAAAGAGATTGTCTATGTATCATCTATAATAACTAACATGTTTAAAATGTGGTAGCTTAATAAGATATTCTTCCTCCCACCAATTTGGAAAGGTGGGAGCTACATGGGCTGCCATAGCCACTCCACTGACTTGTTCGTATGTGCGTTTACCAAAGGTAGAAAAAAATTGTTACTAAGAACTAATTCTGTTAACTGAAAAATAAGATGAATGTCCCTTCTTAAATTTTTACCATAATCACAAAAAGAAGATAAAGTGCCCAATTTCAACCAAAACCTCTAAATGTGTAACAGAGGCACTCAGAAGAAGCAATCAAGTTCAAAATATCACACTGGTCTTTATTAAATCAATACACATAAACGCTTAACTATATCACCGTGATTTCATCTCTCTCTCTACCAAGACTTCATCAGATGCTGAATTAATTACAAATCCATTGCTTTTTATATGTTCAAAATGTTACAACCACGAATGAAACAAAAATATCAGTCATTCAATCAACCAATAAAAACACTTTAGTCTGACTAATAATTATTTATAAAACAATATTTATAAAAATCACATATAATAAATACTGCAATATTTCTAAAATGCCCATTAACTTGAATGATATAAAATAATGTTAAAATATTCATATTTTTATGTACAGGCCCACTATTGTGTTCCTTGAAATAAGTTTTCTTATAAAGGTCCTTATGTTTATATTTCTAATCTTAAAACACAATCTAGTGGAAAATTGCATACTTTGTGTGAGTAATTTATACTCTTTTACTCATATACTCAATATACAAATGGACACATACAACAGTAATATAAAGAAAGTATCAGATTTAGTGTTTAAATACAGGTCTCTTGATATTGAGAATGCTTATTTGAAAGAATGTGTTAACCTGGGCATTGTCCCAAAAGGTCAAAGAGTATGTAAATTCCCAAACAATGTTGAGGAAGGAACAGATTTCCATAGAGGGTTAGTGGATATTTTTGATCATTGTGGGATAGAAGTGGTAAGGGCTATTATTAAACAGAGCAACAAACACACGTTAGTAATACACAAACAAATAGAAGACATTAATCAAACTATTACAAAGGCCTTATGTTTACTATTAATACAGAAAGGGAGGAAAATTTTTGTATTAGAAGTAAGACAGATGAAAAATGTACCATTATCAAAAACAAATAAATTAGAATGTGACATTTTAGAATATAAAGAAAATAGAAGTTATCCTAGGCCTAAAGCTTTCATTGACAGACATGGGAATAGTGGTTCACATAGCAAATAAACAGGATATGAAGGAGAGGAGAGGGACCCCTTAGAATATCCTCCCCTTTGTAGATCTGAAAGGTTGAAAAACAAAAATCCCCCCAATACAATTACCACTACTATAACACTAGGGGAATGAGGGGAGGAACAAATGGAAGAATGAGATACCCAATGCAGGAAACAAGTTTAAAGGAAAATTTTGAATGCACTTAAAATACAATATTTTTAATGACAGTACTAATGAATTAACAACTGAACATTTTAGTTTATTATCAAAAGGACTAAAATTTATTCCACAAAGGAGATGTGATCTGAGTTAATTTTAGACCTTAAATAATTTGTACGTAAAATTAACCTTGAAGTGTTTTTTTTTCAGGTAACCAACAGAAATATAGTGGAGATGTTTTAAACAGGAAGAATGTATACAATCCGCCCCTAGACCCTTAACTAAAAAAAAAATTAAATGCTGCTGGAAAAAGAAATAAAAAATGCTATTTCTCAAAGTAAACACAGGCCTGTCCTTAATAATGGAGAAAGGAAATACTTGATGAGATTAAGTTTAATGAAAATGTGAGGGTGGTGACACCCGACAAAGGTGGGGTGCAGTAATAATGGATATATTAACATATGAATGTAAAATGATGGATATTTTAGGAGACACACCGACAAATATGTCTGGATGTTGAAAAAATGAAATAAACATCTCCTATAAAAATATAGATATAGCATTAAATGATTTTTTAATAGAAGGACTTATTAATATGGACACCTAAAATTACCTAAAGAATGACAAACCAAAAATCCCTTCCATCTTTGGAATACCCAAATACATAAAACACTATGGCTCTATCTTTATGACCTAAAATGTCTGCAAAAGGGTCAAAAACTACCCCAATTGCTAAGTACTTAAACCAGAAGTTTAAAAAATTATGTACAAGTGACAATGAAATTTTGAAAGATTCATGGGATTTTCTAAGAAGTGTTAGACAAGAATTATATAATGAGAAATTGATTTTTGTTACCATTTATATAATTGATCTGTTTTCTACTATACCTCTTGACAAGAGTATGGAATTGTTTGAAGAGGCCTTAGTCCAGGATAAGGGACTTAAACACTGTGAGTTCCATACATGCCTAGAATTGCTAGAATTGGTACTAAAACAATTGTATCTATTTTGGGGGAGAGTTCTTCCAGCAGATGAAAGGTGTAGCTATGGGGGCCTCATGTGCCCCCACTTACGCAGACATTTTATTAGCAATGTGGTAAGAAAAATTCCTCCTCAGTTCAGAATATAAGACATGTTGATCACTGTATAAAAGGTATCTAAATGATATGTGTCTATTTTGGACAGACACAAAAGATAGATTTAGAGACTTTATGAGACACCTTGAAAAAACTACAGAATTTTTAAAAATTACATATAATAGTACTATCCACAATATAAATGGGGGCTTTAAATCTACAATATTTAGAAAATATTTTTCTAATTCTTATCTACATTTTGCAAGCACCCACCCATATTATCAGAAAAGAAGTATTATTAAGGGACAGTATGTAAGGGCCAGTAGAATGACTTTAGACAATATAGATTTTGAAAAAGAATGTAATTTTTTAGAAAGTCTTTTTAAAGAATGAGGGTATACAGATCATCTGATAAGAGAAGTACTAGATGGGAGAGATGAAATTTTTCACCCACTCTTAGGAGGAAATAACAATTCAAGGGGGAAGGAAAGGCAGGAAGTGAACCACCAAGAAGAAGAAGGTTTTGACAGAGTATTTGTTATTGACTACAATGGAGATGCAAATAAGATTAGAGACCTAATTGAAAGAGATTGGGAAAGGTTTATAGGGTTAACAGACATAAGTGATATGTCAAAGAAACCCCTTAAAACAGTTTTTAGGAAAGTACAAAACCTAAAAGACTTATTTGAACAAAACAGAACAAGGATTAAAAATAACAATAAAAAAGAAAGGGGTCATTTAAATGTGGGACTTGTTCACATTTCCATATATTTGGTACAAATAGAACATTTACATAAAGAGTCTAAATGAAAAGATAGAAGGGAAGAACTGCTCTAATTGTAATACAAAGGGAGTAGTGTATTTAGCCCAGTGTGAACTATGTGAAGCATTTTACATAGGAAAGACAGAACATAAGGTAAAGAAAAGAATATATGAACACTATTATGACATACAAGTTAAAAATGAGAATAACGTATTATATAAACATACTAAGCGTTGCAAAGGGGCTAGGTTTTTATTCTTTGTTTTTGAGGAAATGATTGATGTAACAGGGGGCCCATGGGAAATGAAGATCAAGTTTAAGGAATTATTATGGCAAATAACTGTAGAAGTCAGTAGATTCCCGGGCCTTAATGAGAACATTTCCCTAGCCCCATTACTTAAAATGACGGCTGCTAAGTTATGATTGAAAATTCTGTCCCTAATATTCCATATAATTTATTTATTGCATTTTAGATTCCCTTATTTCCTTTTCCTACTTAACATTTTCCTATTTATAAATATGTTTACATTTTAAGTATATATAAACTGTGAATAAAAAATAGTATAAATTAGACACACAAAGCATTTAATTTTCTACTAGATGGTGTTTTAAGATTAGAAATATAAACATAGGGTCCTTTATAAGAAAACTTATTTCAAGGAACACTATTTTTTCAATAGTGGGCTGATACACAAAGTATGAATATTTTAACATTATTTTATATCATTCAAGTTTATGGGTATTTTAGAAAGATTGCAGTATTTATTATATGCAATTTTTATAAATATTTTTTTATAAATAATTATTAGTCTGAGTAAATTGTTTTTAATGGTTGATTGAATGATTGATATTTTTATTTTATTGGTGGTTGTAACATTTTGAACATATAAAAGGAATGTATTTGTAATTAATTCAGCATCTGATGAAGTCTTGGTAGAGAGAGATGAAAATGCAGTGATATAGTTAAGCATTTATGTGTATTGATTTAATAAAGACTGGTGTAATATTTTGAACTTATTTTGACCCACCCTTGGGAGGTGAGAGTCAAACTGCTTTTTGTCTTTTTGGTGAAAAAGGGGAGTGAACTGAAGAATCACTTATTATACTAAACTCACTACAAAAACTGGTAATACTACTGGTGTTATGTTGATTCATACCAATGTCATGTTTTCTTTCTAGTTGAGACACTAAATTTGCCACAGTTTGCATTATTAGTAAATCAATCTAAACAATCAAGCCTGTTAACACTCTGTTGTTTTACTGAAATAAACTGTCTGGTCTTCAAATCATTTTTGTTTTTCTTTTTGTTTAATAACAATGCTTGTCCATTTTCATATGCAGAAATGTCTCTGACTAATTTTCTGTAATTCTGCTTATTAATAGACATAATATGTTTTTATACTTTAAACTCTAATCAATCATACTGGTGCTGGAATAGTCTAAAAGATGGATGTTTAATTGCTTGAACATCCAAAGTCTTAATATTGTCCTCAAGAACAGTTATTTTTTATTCCATGCAATTAACAGTTTTAAAACTTAAAGGTCTGCCTTGTTATACATTTTGCAGATACTGGAATAAATGTTGTCTGAATGACTGATACAGTTTGGAAAAGCATATAACTTTAATCCCAACAGTATAATTTTTAATTCGTAACAACTATGTCCTGCAAACTCTCCTGAAGCATTTTAATCATATACTCTAATAAGTGTATGAATTCTTGATGGGACTTAACCCATAATTCTGTCTGTATTATTGTCTGAAACTGAAGCCGCAGAATTTTGATGTTGTCTACTATGTTTTATCTAAGTTTGTAACCCTACTGAAAACTGCATATTATACTTATCACTAAATGTTTCTATTGTTCCTAATGTATTTGTACTCTGATTTCTGGAGCTTTTCCCCCAGGGCCTCCACTGAAAATGGACATATATCCAGTCGGACTTTCCTGGTAAACAAATGTAAAATAAATACATAAAATAAATAATGGTTCTCAATTTCTAAGGATTTAAACTTGAGAACCTTTTTCTGCAGTTCCAATAAAGTGCTTTTTAAATCTGGAAGTGTGTTGTTAATGTATCTGTATTCAGGTGTAATGTCATTCATCTTCAAGTTTGTAAATGGATTCACCAGCTCAGCATCAAGCAAGCCACTTATACTGTTTGCATGAGAAAAAACTTCATCAGCTATAACTGTTCCTTCTTCAGATGAAGAATAATCATTAGATCTTTTACCAAACTGCTGGTGGACTCCGAAACTCCCTTCAACCTGTTTAAGCACTGCTTGTGCTTTATTAACCACTTCCTGTAGTTTTTAGGTCAAGCTTGTCAAGTCTTCCGGTATAGCATATACACCTAGGTCTAGGTTACTGTCTTTTTCTCCTGCCATATCTGGAATTTTCCCATTTACTAATCCAACAGAATGTTGAAACAAATATTGAAACAAATGTGTATAAATCACAATGAATCCAAGTAAAAAAAAACAAAAACAGGAGGCTGCTCAGAAAAGTACCAGTAGAAAGTTAGCCACGTTAAGTCTCTGGACTATCTATATTATAAACAATGAAAACAAAGAAAACTGCAAACAGCACTTCAAAAAGTGGACCTTGATAAAGGCAATAAAAAGCAGTAAAGGCAATAAAAAATAATAAATGACACAAAAAATGTTAAGTTCTCTTTACTATAAAGAACTTCATCAGAATAAACCTTTAAAACTCAATTGAGTATTTAAAACAAATTATATCATGGCATCATTCTATTGACTACCAATAAAAATAAAACAGTCATTAAATATGCAAAATCAATGAATTGTTTAAAGAAATCTTACAAGTCACCATTGTCAATACATTTTCTGTTCATTAAATACTTTTATATTTCAGTAAACTTTTTACCAAAATATGGTCATTCAATCCTGGAGCTAAATCAGCTTGTAAATAAACTTGCCATTTAAGCTCCTGATACTCTAAAAACTATTAGACTGATCTGCAAGTCTATTTTTATCAACTTGTTCTATTACTAAAAACACAAATTTTCTGAAATTTGTACATTCCTCAGCATACATAGGTAATGCATTTCTTGTATTCTTTTCTTAATTGCTGATACATGTTGTCTAATTTTTTCCCTTAATTTGTGTATAGTCTTTCCAACATAAAAAAAACTATTGCATTTAGAACAGCATGCATCACTTTGACACACGTACCTATTTCTGGCTGTTAATGCTATAGCTAGATGTTTGAAATGATAACTACTTACAGAAAAATAAATCTACAATAATTACAATTCTGACATGCAAATCTACCTCTCTGTTAAATTATTTCAGCACATGGTTAGTTGGACGTATTTTCTAAAATTTGTTTCAAATTCCTTGTTTTTTTAAGCACAAAACTTGGACTGTTCCCTACTATCCTAGACAAATCTGTGTTTCCTAAAATAATTATTTTTATTGTTTCAAACATCTAGATGTATTAACAGTCAGAAATAGGTACACATGTCAAAGTGATGGGCTGGTATACCTTGCATGCTATTCTAACTGAGATAGTTTTTATGTTGGAAAGACTACACACAAATTATGGGAAAGAATTAGAGAGCATGTATCAGCAATTAAGAAAAAAGGATAAAAGAAATGCATTGGCTAAGCATACTGCAGAATGATCATTTAGATTCATTTATTAATAATGCAAACTGTTACACATCCACTACATGTGTTTTAGTGTCTCAACTAGAAATAGAACATGACATTGGTATGAATCAATATAACACCACTAGCATTTCCAGTATTTTAGTGAGTCTATTGTAATAAGTGATTCTTCAGTTCACCCCCCCCCCTTTTCCCCAAAAAGACAAAATGCATTTCAACCCTCACCTGCTAAGGGTGGGTCACAGGCCATAGACAAAAATTGAAGGTTGTTAAAATCAGAATGCCCTATTTTCAATCTAACAAAGTATTTACAGAATATGAATTAAAGGTTTTGGCAAGAGGTTTTTCATTTATAGCCTTGAGAAGAGCTAACATTAATAATATGCTTGATTTTAAACTGTATGCAAGAAAATTAAATTTGAAGTACATTCTTGACAGCACAATTGAGTCAGAGGAAGTAGTCCAATTTAAGAAAACTAGCACTGTGAATCCTCCACTAATAAATACTTTAAGTACATTTTCTTCTATATGTGAAGATGATATGCATAAATTATTGAGGAAACCAGTTCAAAACTGAGGGTTTAATAAAATGAATTATAATCTGTATAATGAAGAATTTCAAGTAGTGAAACAACTTAGTAATTATTTAGATTATAGATTTATGAGGGCTGATAAAGGTAATGGAGACCAAAGACTATAGCAAATCCATTAATGAATTGCTTTCAGATAAGGATAGTTATAGAAAGGTTTCCAAGGATTTAATATGGAAAAAGTACCAGGAAGTAGATTTAGTGCTTTTAGATTTGTTACATCAAGATTACATTTTGGTGGACTTTTTCAAATTTTTATCAGTTGATCAACCACAATTAGGCACTTTGTTTAGAATACCTAAAATGCACAAAGACATTACCCAACCACCATTTAGACTGCACCAAGAAAGAAAACAGTTAATATTTCAAGTTTATTAGATTCCAGTTCTTAGTTCTATAGTTAAAAACAGTGCTTTTCACCTTAAGGATTCATGGGTTTTCCTTGATAAATTGTAAAATTATGCATTTACAAAAAAAGAAAAAGTGTTATGCACTATAGATGTATGTTCCCTTTACACTACAATACATCAAATAGAAGGGATAGATTTTGTTAGCCATTATTTAAACAAGCATGGCAAAAATTAGGATGGGACATTAATCTTATTTGCCAATTAATAGAATTGGTTCCTGGCAATATTTTTATTTTACCTTTGGTAACAGCACATACCAACAAGTCAGCAGAGTGGCTATGGAAGCCCATGTAGCTCCCACCTTTGCAAACTTAGTTATATGATGGTGGGAGGAGGAATACGTTATTAAGCTACCACATTTTAAACATGTTAGTTATTATAGATGATACATAGACAATTTCTTTTATTTATTTGGACAGAAGACCCATATTTATTGGAAGAATTTCTTCAACAAATTAATGATAGTGTTTCTTGGTTGAAGTTTGTTGTCAGTGGTCAAGGTACAGCAGTCAAATGTTTGGATGTAAAAATCACTATGTTAAAAGAGGCTAACAAATTTATAAGTAGTATAGTCATGAAAAATACATTTAAGAATAACTACATTTTGAACGTTTTAATACTACTTTTATGAAATTAAATACATTTAGAGGACAAGTGATTAGATACAGTCATTTAATTAGTAACAATCAAAAGTTTGCAGTGCAAGTCAAAATATTAAAAAAAAATATATTCTTAGAGGGTATCCTGAAAACAACTTAAGTGAGACATCAGAAAATATTATCAAACAAAGGCACAATCGATTTCCTCCCATTTAAGAAAGGGGGTTTGTTCCTAAAGTAGTTGATACCAGAATAGCTAATCAAATGGATAGTCACAAAGAAAGAAGTCATTCTTTTCCTTTACCAATTAGCATTGTTGGTCCAGATATTCATAAAATCATTACTGAAAACTGGAAAATTATTTTAGGAAATGCAGATTTCTCTAGGATAGTAGGGAATAGTCCAAGTTTTGTGTTACAAAAACAAGGAATTTGAAACAAATTTTCGAAAATACATCCAACCAAGCATGTGCTGAAATAATTAAACAGAGAGGAACATTTACATGTCAGAATTGTAATTATTGTAGATTTATTTTTTCCGTAAGTACTTATCATTTCAAACAACTAGATGTAGTATTAACAGCCGGAAAAATAGGTGCACGTGTCAAAGTGATCGGCTGGTACACCTTGCATGCTGTTCTAACTGCAATAGTTTTTATGTTGGAAAGACTACATACAGATTAAGGGAAAGAATTAGGCAGCATATATCAGCAATTAAGAAAAAGGATAAAAGAAATGGATTAGCCAGGCATGCTGAGGAATGTACAGATTTCAGAAAATTTGTTTTTAGTAATAGAGCAAGTTGATAAAAATAAATTTGTAGATCAGTTTAGTAGTTTTTTAGAGTATCAGGAGCTTAAATGGCAAGTTTATTTACAAGCCAATTTAGCTCCAGAATTAATGACCATATTTCAGTAAAATGTTTACTAAAATATAAAAGTATTTAATGAATAGAAAATGTATTGACAATGGTGACTTGTAAGATTTCTTTAAACAATTCATTGATTTTTACATATTTAATGACTGTTTTATTTTTATTGGCAGTTAATACAATGATGTCATGATATCATTTGTTTTAAATACTCAATTGGCTTTTAAAAGCTTATTCTAATGAATTTCTTTATAGTAAAGAGAACAAAATTACTTTTTTGTGATTTATTATTTATTATTCTTTTTATTGTCTTTACTAAGGTCCGCTTTTTGAAGTGCTGTTTGCAGTTTTCTTTGTTTACGTTGTTTATAATATAGACAGTCCAGAGAGTTGTACGATTTTGTTATTAACTTGACCCAGAAGGAGTTTATGTGGTAATTCATGGTATTAAAAGAAAGCATTCCTAAGGCTGGAAAACTTCTCACTAGTAATTAGTGTCCAGCTACCATTGCTTTGCAGATATTTATAATCATTTATCAACAAATATAATAGTTATGGTTATCTGTATATATTATACAAATATATCAGGCAGTGCCCAATTAGAAGCACTATAAAATAGCATTTTACAGGTATCATCTGCACACAGGTCAGAAATATCTCCTGACGCAAGTAGGGTGGTCTGTAAATAAGAAAGTGTGATACATTTTCATGCCAAAATTTGGATATATGTCATATTAATATTTCAGTTAGTCATGTTACTCACAAGGAATTTTTGTGCTACTTCATGGCATCAGATGAAAGCTTACATAATGACAAACAAACATTCAAAGATATCTGGCATCTAACACCACTTTGCAGATATTTGTAGTTGTTTATCAATAAAGTATGAAAAAGAAAATATAATAAAATATTAGAAGTAAAATTCCTGTACTACTAATGGACAAAGGCAGCTCCTAAATGCTATATCCTACACACAGGTCCTCTTAAATTATCTATGGTATGATCCCAGTTATTCTCGTTACGGATAATATATAATTATTGACCATGGGATGGGTAACACCAGTCTTTAACCAAGTGGGATAAGTTCATTCAAGCGCAAAAAAGAGAACGTTACTAGGCTTAAAATGGCCCTCAAGAGCAGCTAGTCTCATACTTACCTTTGAACCTATATGCAAATACATATAAATTATTTATGCAAATATTTTGGGCACTGTCCACTTATTAGTGCTGTGGAACAGCTTTTCACAGGCCGAGTTAGCACATGGGACAGCAATAACTGCTGTCCAAAATGTGGTCAGTAAGTGTGAAAGTGTGATGTATTTTCTTGCTAAGTTATGAATATATGCCATATTAACATTTATGTTAATAACTTGACCAAAAATGTGCTTATATGGTACTTTGTGGTATCAAATGAAAGTTTGATACTTGTCGCTCAAACCTGCTATCTTCCTACTGATACACTATAGATATTTATACTTGGTTGACAATAAAATATGCATACATGGTTAAATATCATATTTCTGTAAATATCTCGCTTGTGGCACAACATTTCATGTGCCCAGTGATCATACAGGTCAGAAATGGCTCCTGAGTGAAAGGAGGCATTAATTACCTGAGAAAATTTTAATTAATATTCTACAATATTGTGAATATATGCAATATGTTAAGAATGTTATTAATAACTTGAACCAGAAGGTTTTTATACAGCACTTCATGGCATCCAATGAAAGCAAAAACAATGCTGAAAAAATGTTGTACTAACCCTTAGTGTCTAACCAACATCTGCATTTTTGTCCATTAAATATGCAAATATGCAAATCAATCATATATCTGTAAATATCTCGGAAATGCAGGAAACTAACCACACATCTGCAAAAACAAAAGTCACAGAGAAATTAATAACTTTCAGAATTCTTGAATAGGACTCACAGGGTCCCTCTAGACATTATTCATTTATTAATATATGAACTGCTTCACCACTCACAGACATGCAGCATGTCTTATGGGTTAAGGTTTTGTAAAGGAGTATTGGGAGTGTAGACAGGCCTGGATTCTGTGTTAACAGTGATATTGGTTATTCTGAGATGACGTTTATGGAACAAATTGTGAAGGAATTAAGGTATATGTAAATTCCAGCTAGCTGTGCTAGCAGTAGTTCCTATCGTCACACCTCTCCCTTCCTTCGAAGACTCAAGCTAGTTTTTCAAGTGCCCCATTGAGAAACATTATTTAAGATGAAAGAGCCTGTCTGGGAATTCATTACCCCATACCCTGGCTTGAGATCCCAGATGCCTTGGCATTGCTGAACCCAGTTACAGTGCTGCACTGTCATATCATATGCCTGCAACCGTAGGCTCCACCATAGTAACTTGAGATTTTGCTGGCTGGCTTGCTGTAGTCATAAATCCCCCTCAGACTCCTCCTGCCTTCAACAGCAAATACCTAGTACCAGGGCTTTCCTATCATGGTAAGGTTTCATGGTGTTAACATGGTACAATTTCTTCCCCTTCCTCCTGCCTAGCAGTTCCACCATGTGGTTAACATCACTGACCTTCCTTACCACTTTAAAGGGTCCATCCCAAGCTGCCTGCAGCTTATTGTGTCTGACAGGAATGAGAACCATAACCTGCTGCCTGACAGCATACTCTCTGGCTAAAGCATGCCTGTCAAACCAGACCTTTTTCTGCTGTTGGATATCTGCCAGGTTCTCCTGGGCCAAGCCCATGAGTTCCCTGAGCCTTGTCCTCAGGTTTAGGAACTATGCCACAACAGACTCCTTGTGGGATTCATACTCACTCTCCCACTCATCACGAATCAAATCTAAAGGTCCCCTCACCCGATGCACATACAACTCAAAGGGTGAAAAACCTGTAGATTCCTGGGGTACCTGTCTATATGCAAACAATAGATGGGGCAGATATTTGTCCCACTCTCTCTTAAACTCGTCTGCAAATGCCCGTAGCATGGTCTTCAGTGTAAAGTTTAACCTCTCCACAAAACCATTAGTCTGGGGATGGTTGGTAGGGGGGTAGTCATTAGATGCTTCACCCTACAGTGCTTCCACAGACAAGCCAGCAGGTCTGACATGAAATTGGCACCTCTGTCAGTCAATATTTCTCTTGGGAAACCTACCCTGCTGAAAATCTCTAGCAAAGCATATGCCACCTTTTCTACCTCAGTGGAGGACAAAACCACTGCCAGGGTATCTGGTAGCATAATCTACTACTACCAGGATATACTTTTTCCCTGTGGAACTTGGGGTACTCAGAGGCCCCACAATATCCATAGCTACCCTCTGAAATGGCTGCTTAGTCACAGGCAAAGGCACCAAAGGAGCTTTGAACTTGTTTCTTGCCTTGCCTACTTTTTGGCAATGCTCACAGGTCATGCAGTACCCTGTTACATCCCCTATAATCCCAGGCCAATAAAAGTTCTGCATAATGCATCTCTTGGTATGATTTATGCCCATATGACCTGCAAAGGGAATGTCATGGGCTATGGTTAGAAGGAAGTGCAAGATGGTAGGCTCTGGGCACTACCAACTGCTGTACTCTCTCACCCTCTAGCCCTCCCTCAGGTGTCTGTTTTATATACAGTAATCCTTTGTTCCAGTATACAGAATCCCCTTTTCCTTGAGAATCAGGCACCTCCCTAGCAACCTCCCTCAAGCCTTGTAATGTAGGGTCTGAGAGCTGAGCCTGTCTCAACTCTTTCTTTGTAACCTTTACCAGCTCCTCTTCCACAGGAAATCTGGTATCGTCTGACAGTGGGGCCTCACTGTCAGCCTGGGTACTACTACTTACCTCTGCCTTGCAGTCACTCTGTCCAAGAGGACTTCAGTATCTACCAGCAGCTGTGGCTTACCTTCAGACTCACTGTTCCAGGGTAGCTCCCTCCCTGAAATAGCCACTCAGCCAGCCCTGGCTTCAGGTGTGGTGTCATTCTGGGTCTTACCCAGGCTACAAGACTCACATGCCTGTCTCCAAGCCTGAATGCGTGTAACTGCATGCACACAAGGTGCTGCATTATCAAAATCATTCCTTATCAGGACATATACAGGGATAGCCTCAAACACACTTACTTGCTTGCTTTCTTTTCCACCCTTCCTGTCAAGTTGAACCCTAGCCAGTGGTATTCAGAATGATGTCCCTCCTAAATCTCTGACTGGAATAGACTGCCCAAGCAAGAAGTACTCCTCTTTAACCTTTGCAGGCTTCACAATGATTAGGTCAGAGGCTGCGTCTCTCTTAGCAGTGGCCTGTTTCCCATCTACAACGATATGTAAATCAATATATGTGCATGTATCTTTAAGAAGCTATCCAAGGGCTTGTACAAGTATATAAATACTGAGCACGTGTGAGTCTGGCTACCTTTTTGTAGTAAGCTGTTGAGATGTAAGCATGTATGTATGTAAGGTTTCTCTGTTAACCAGTTTGTTTATATTTTATGATGCTGCTATCCATCCTGATGTGTTTTTATATATTAAAGCATCAAAATGAAATACCCCACCTGGTTGTCATCTATGTCAGAGAGGGATGAGCGACATGGTGTCAGAAGTGGCATGTCTAAAAGGACATAGTGTCAGAAATGGCAGGTCTAAAGGACATGAAACCAGGATGGAATCCAAATTCTTCAGTTCAAGATCTAGAGGCACTTAGTTGAAACTAGAGGAATATACACAGTGAATCATCCCTACAATGTACATACTTCACAAAGCACGTTAGAAATATATTTTAGATGTTAAAACTTGCTCAGCACTACTTCTTATTTGCAAAATATAAAACCAGGCATACAGAACACTCTAAACGATATTTGCATAAACCGATATGTCTGACATTGATAAAAATATTCAAATTACTATGGAAATGTTTGAAATAAAGTCAAAATTGCATAAAACAAACAAAATAAGAGGAGACAACCGGATTTTCACTAAGCACATATTTTTCTTATTAATTAAAGATATCAGAGTTATCAGAAATGGATAAAGTGTTCGCATGCAGTATTACAGTAAAGGTATTTTGCAAAATACAGCCATTACAGAGCACACTTCACAAAGTACAGTGTTCCAAAGAGTTTATAGTGCATTTGAAGCTCACAGAACAGTTGGTTCGTACATAATTATAAGGGCCATATTTTCAGTGTGTTTATACATACGTTCTGGGCATGGCAAATGGATTTCAAAAAACAAGTGCACTTGTGTTTGACAATAATATTGCAGAGAACTGGAGAGTGTTTGAGCAAGAGTATGACATTTTCATAAAGGCTGCATTTTCTGATAAAGATGACTGTACAAAGGCATTTATTCTGCTTAATTTAGCTGGGTCAGAAGCCATTGAAAGGGAACATTCATTTGTGTATGCACCTACTATCTATGCAGGAGGGGGAAAACCATAATATTGTTGTACAGGCGGAGTCAAGGGAAGACCCTGAGTGCTTAAAATGTAAATTTAGAGAAATGTGTAACCCTCAGTCAAATGTTACAATGGAAAGGCACTTATTTTACACAAGGGATCAAAAGCCTGGTGAAACTTTTGCAGCATATATAACTGACTTGAGAAACAAAGCTAAAACATGCAGATTTAGTGATTTAAGGAATGCATTCATAAAGGAAAGACTTTGTGTGGTATTAAAGATGATGCTGTGAGAAAGGTTTTGCTTCATGACAGTGATTTAACTTTGAATAAGGCCATTGAGATTTATCAGATATATGAGCTCACAGAAAAGCACACAAATATGCTTACAAATGATAGAAGCTCTAGGAGGCACAGTGACAAAGCTCATGTTGATAGTATGCAGCACATAGTTAAGCAAAACAGGCCCAAGCACATCACAACAACCGTAGCCCCTGCAACAACCACTGGTAAACCCCAGAGCTTTCTAGCAAATTTCAGAGTTCAAACAGTCTCAGTGAAGCATAAGAGTGATTCAGCAAACTCAAAGCATGGCCCCAACCTAGTTTTATTGCCAACTGTCTTAATTCTGGTGGAAGTTATAGATCTAAAAAGTTAAAAATGTTTAGCTTTTGGTCAGCAGTACCACAAATGCAATAAATGGAATCATTTCTAAAGGTTTTGTAAATCAAAAGGCCCACATTTGTTTATAAAAAGGGAACATTTTAATAAATGAGTTGATCAATTAGAGAGCTGCAACCCTGCTCTTTATTTGGATGGTGTGTCAGTGTTTTTTGAAACAGTCAATGCAGTAGATTTAAGTGCAAAGAAGGAAGTATTTTTAACTGTTTGGATAAAAGGCAAACCCAAAGAGCTCAAAGTTGACACAGGTTCCAAGTCCAATGTTATGCTGGCAGAAACATTTGCTAGATTGTGTCATGGTGAAAGGCTTGATTTGGCAAAGTGTGCGAAGGTTGTTGCTTATAGAGGTGAAGAAATTCAGACTGAAGGCTCAGTATTGCTTTCATGTTATTCTGCTGGGAGATGTTACAACTTGTTGTTTTATGTAGTCAAGAGGTATGCCACATCATTATTAGGGCTCAGAGACGGTTTGAAAATGGGACTGCTTTCATTTAATAAGGAAGTCCTCCAAGTTAGCTTGAAAGACCACTAGTGTAATTTCACCCAGTACATTTTTTCTACCTATGGTGATCTCTTCAAAGACAAATTAGGGAAGCTTCCAATTGTGTACTCCATTAAGTTAGATCCAGATATTAGTCCAGTTATCAGGCCAGCTCATAAAGTTTCAGTAGCCATACAGGACAGAGTCAAAGCTGAGTTAGATAAAATGGTGCAACAAGGTGTGATTTGTCCAGTTGCTACTCCAACAGAATGGGTATCTTCCATGGTGGTAGCTCATAAGAAAAGCTCAGAGATTTGAACAAAGAGCTAAAAAGACCTCATTATCCAATGTGCACAGTCAAAGAAGTTGCAGCATTGATGCCAAATGCCACTGTTTTTTTCTGTTTTAGATGCAAAGAGTTCATTTTGGCATATTCAGCTTGACAAGAAATCCTCATTGCTCACCACTTTCAGTACTCCATTTGGCAGGTACAGATTTTTGAGAATGCCATGTGGGATAAATTCTGCAAGTGAAGTCATTCAGTGTGCAATGGAGCAACTTGTTTCTGGGTAACCTTGTGCTATTATAGTAGACAACATGCTAGTAGAACATGATGAAGCTGAGCATGACAGAAACCTCAGAAACGTTCTGGAAAAGGCATAGCAAGTGAATCGTAAGCTCAATCCACACAAATGCAAATTCAGGCAACAAGAGGTTACTTATGTTGGTCATTTATTTACTAGTTCAGGCCTATGACCAGACCCTTCAAAGCAAACAGCCATTCTCAAGATGACAGTGTGACACCCATGCACTAGCCCAGTAATCAAGGAGCCTCAATCCTCACTACTAGCACCAGTGAGGGGTGTCCACATTGAGAGGATAACAAGTACACACACAGTAAAGTACAATTTCAGTTAAGACCACACAGAGATCACAGTCAGTCTGGAGCTGGTTTCTCCCTTTTTCTCCAGATCCCCAATAAGACTCCCCACTGGCACAGCTATAGGATTCATATCTCAGCCGAGTGCTCAAGCCAAAACCTCCAGCACACTCTCTGTCCAACCAGTGCTTCGTGTCCCTGCCCAAGTAGCTGACACACACACACTTTGAGATTTGATTCATATACAAACATACAGACACTTCTGGGAAGGCTGGCACAGGTTCACTACCTATGCCTCCTACTGCACAGACTATAAGGTAGTGCTGACTGCCACCAACTACTACTATCAGCTACTATAAAGGCCCTTACCAAAGGGTGGCCAGTTCTACTGTGCAATGTTATTATTATCCAGTTGGTAAGTGTGACTGAGACTTGAAGGCTATTTTGGTGTGGCTTATACAGCATCACCAAATGCATGCAAGTACACTAAGAGCTTAAATTATCTCTACATAAAACAGCCATAGTTAAAAGGTTTAAAAATATTTAATAAATAATAAAAACACAAGGCAATACTCATTGATTCAACAAAGTGACAACAGAGAGTTCAGAAATCACAGGAAATACTTTAAAACAACATTGTAGAACAGTCTGACATAAATATAGAAAACAGCTAGACTAATCTTACTATTTCTATCTATCTCTAAGAGAAATCACTGTTCTAAATATCTTACTTACAGAGCAAGGCACAATGCTGGTGAGTTGTCAGCTTCAGAACAAAATACAAAATGCAAAATCTTTTTCTCTGAGAAAGTCTTAAGTTGATAATACACATTATTGCTGAGTCATTTTAGATTACATCATTCTTGACACTTCTGCTTAGGTTTCACAGGCTCACAGAACTTAAAATTTAACATTTCTTTGTAATCTGCACCTAACTGGAAGCCACAGCAATAAAAGGCACTTTACATGTGAAACCTAGTAATTATCTCTGTCTTAGGACAATAGGAAGAATTTCCTGGCCCAGACATCCTGTCTTCGAGCTTGAGATCACACACAGTAGTAAAATTCTTTACCTATCATCTTTCCTCCAGCAGGGTGCACTGTGGTTACATTTTTGAAGTTCAGCACATATAGTTTTCTTACATTTGTCAAACAAGCCTGTGGATCATATTAATATTTACAATGATATAGAATTATTTACAAAATTCTATCTAGCTGGGCTGGCAGCTCCTCAGTTTATCACATTTCTCCCCCCCCCCTAAAAACTCAAGCTAGTTTTTCAAGTGTCCCTTGAGAAACATTGTTTGAGAGGACTGAGTCTATCTGGGTATACCGTACCCCATTCCCTCTCTTGACAGCCCATTTGCGTTGACATTGCTAATCCCACTGTGGTGCTGCACTGACATATAAGCTTGCAACCCTAGGCTCCATCTTAGCAAGTTGACATTTTGCTGGCTGCCTTGATGTAACCATGTTAGGGGATTGTGATCTATAACTACAGTGAATTTCCATCCATACAAATAAGGCTGAAGTTCCTGTAGTGCCCACATTCCCTTTCTATAGCTGCACAGCATTCCTCCCTGGGTGGAGCCTATGACAGAGATAAACCATGGGTGCTTTTGTCCCTCTGAAGAAATCTGTCTAAGTACAGCCCCCACCCCATGGTTCAAAGCATCCGCCTGCAAAACAAATGCTTTGCTGTAATCTGGACTGGCTAACACAGAGGGTCCTCCCAAAGCTTCTTTAAGATTATGGAATGCCTGCTCACATGTTGTGGTCCACACTACCTTATCTGGCCTGTTTTTCCTTGCCAGGTCTGTGAGGGGAGCAGCTATGGTACTATAAATGGGGACAAACTTTCTGTAGCACTCTGCTGTCCATAAAATGCCCTCACCTGCTTTTTGGTAACAGGTGCAGGCCATGCCTGCATGGCAACCTCTTTGGCAGGTTCTGGCCTGATCTTACCACCCCCCACACTATGTCCCAGGTAGGAGACCTCTGCCATACCCACCTGACATTTGCTGGGCTTAATGGTCAACCCTGCCCTCTGTAGTCTGCCCAGAACCTCCCTGACATGCTGAAGGTGCACTTGCCAGGAATGGCTGTAGATGGCAATATCATCTAGGTAAGCAAGGTCAAACTCTCCTGCTCCTACTAGGATATAATCTACCAGCCTCTGGAAAGTTGCTGGGACATCTTTCATCCCAAAGGGCATCATTGTGAACTCATACAAACCAAAAGGAGTCACAAAGGCTGACCTCTCTCTAGCACTGGGAGTCAAGGCCACCTGCCAGTAACCCTTGGTAAGATTAATGGTGGTAAGATACTTAGCCTCACCCAGCTACTCTAGGGCTTCATCTGTCCTAGGCATGGGGTAAGCATCTGACTCTGTGTGGCTATTTAGTTTCCTGTAGTCCAAACAGAACCTGGTGCTATCATCCTTCTTTGGTACCAATACCACTGGAGAGGCTCAGGGACTGTTGGACTCTTGAATTACCCCTAGTTCCAACATTTCCTGTATCTCCTCCCTCAGAGTCTGTTTGACTCTCTCAGGCACCCTATAAGGGGCCTGCGTAATAGGCTTTTGGGGTCCTGTATCCACCTGATGCTGCACCAGGTGGGTGCACCCTGGTTTTCCAGTGAACATGTCCCCAAACTCCTGTAACACTGCTCGGATTTCTCAAACCTGGGTATGAGATAGCTGCTGGGACATTGTTACCCCTTCCCCTGAGGTGTCAGTCCAAGCCTTACTGAGGAGATCAGTCACCAGATCTCCCTCAGACTCCTCCTGCAATCCACTACAAATACTCAGCACAAGGGCCTCCCTATCATGGTAAGGATTCATCATGTTAACATAGTACAATCTGTGCTCCTGCCTCCTGCCTAGCAGTTCCACCATGTAGTTAACATCACAGACCATCCTTACACCTTGTAGGGTCCCTCCCAGGCTGCCTGCAGCTTATTGTGTCTGACAGGAATGAGAACCATTACCTGCTGCCCTACAGCATATTCTCTAGCTCAAGCATTCCTGTCATACCAGACCTTTTTCTGCCATTGGGCTTCTGCTAGGTTCTCCTCGGCCAAGCCCATGAGATCCCTGAGCCTTGTCCTGAGGTTTAGGACATATGCCATAAATAGACTCCTTGTGAGATTCACACTCACCTTCCCACTCATCTCGAAGTAAATCTAGAGGTCCTCTCACCCTATGCCCATAAAGCAACTCAAAGGGTGAAAAACCTGTGGATTCCTGGGAAACCTTTCTGTAAGCAAACAACAGATGTGGCAAATATTTTTTCCATTCCCTCTTAAACTGGTCTGCAAATGCCCATAGCATGGACTTGAGTGTAGAGTTTAACCTCTCAACAAGACCATTAGTCTGGGGATGGTAGGGGTGGTCTTTAGGTGCTTCACCCCACAGTGCCTCCACAGACAAACCAGCAGGTCTGACATGAAACTGGCACCTCTGTCAGTCAGTATTTTTTTGGGAAACCTACCCTGCTGAAAATCTCTTAAATCATTTGCCATCTTTTGTCCCTCAATGGAGGATAAAGCCACTGTCTCAGGGTATCTTGTAGCATAATCTACTACCACTAGGATATACTTTTTCCCTGTGGAACTTGGGGTAATCAGAAGCCCCACAATATCGATAGCTACCCTCTGAAATGGCTCCTCAATCACAGGCAAGGACATCAAAGGAACTTTCACCTTGTCTCCTTCCTTGCCTACCTTTTTGCACTGCTCACAGGTCCTGCAGTACCCTGTTACATCTCTGGAAATCCCAGGCCAATAAAAGTTCTGCATAATATGTCTCTTTGTATGTTTTATGTCCATATGACCTGCAAAGGGAATATCATGGGCTATGGCTAGAAGTGCCAGATGGTAGGCTCTAGGCACTACCAATTGCTGTATTCTCATCCTCTAGCCCTCCCTCAGGGGTCTATACAGTAACCCTTTGTCCAAGTATATAGATTCCCTCTTCCCTTGAGAATCAGGTGCCTCACTAGCTACCTACCTCAGACCTTGCAATGTAGGGTCTGAGAGCTGAGTCTGTCTCAACTGTAACCCTTCCAAGCTCCCCTACCACAGGAAGTCTGGTATCCTCTGACAGCGGTGCCTCACTGTCAGCCTGGGTACTACTACTCACCTCGGCCCTTGCAGTCACTCTGTCCAAGGGAACATCAATACCCACAAGCAGCTGTGGCTCACCTTCAGTCTCACTGCTATGCAGTAGCTCCCTCCCTGAAGTAGCCACCTCACCAGTCCTGACTGCAAGTGAGCAGTCTCTCTGGGTCTCCCTGAGGCTACCAGACCCACATGCTTGTCTCCAAGCCTGACTGCGTGTAACTGTATGAACACACAGTACTGCATTATCAAAATCATTCCCTATCAGGACATCTGCAGGGATATCCTCAAACACACCCACTTGCTGACTTCCGTTTCCACCCTCCCAGTCAAGGTGAACCATAGCCAAAGTTATTTGGAATGGGGTCCCTCCTAAAGCTCTGACTGGAGTTGACTGCCCAGGCAAGTAGTGCTCCTCTGTAACCATTGCAGGCTTCACAATGGTTATTTCAGTGGCTGTGTCTCTCTCTTAGCAGTGGTCTCTTTGCCATTCACTATGATAGGATATAACCTCTTGTGGAAGTTTGGTACCCTTGTTGTCTCAAGACAACCTACTGTTGACATTTTGTCATTCCCACTTACTGGCTCTCTCAACATTTGTTCCCCACCTTGCTTCTGTGGACATCTGTATGCCACATGGCCCCACTGGTTGCATTCAAAACATTTAACCCTAGGTCTTGGACTAGTGGCTTCCTCGACTACTGGCAGATTTTGTTGGGGCAGTCTGAGCTGCCCACCATGGATTCCCTTAGACCCATGAGCAGCACTGGGTGTCCTTTTCCTGTGCTGTGATGCCCTGCTTGCTAGGTATGGGTCTCCCTTCTTCCTCAGCTCATCTACAGTAGAGCACTGTTTATCAGCTAACCAGATCCTCATGTCCTCAGGCAAAGTGCTAAGGGCTTGTTCCCTCACCAAAAGGTCTCCCAGCCCTTCAAATGTGGTGACCTGACATCCACTCTCCCACCTATGAGAATAAGTGCTTAGTTCAGCAACATATTTACACACATTTTCATCTGTCTTTCATCAATGTTTACAAAACATTTTCCTATAAACTTCAGGTGTTAGCTTAAAAAAATCTAGCAAACGATTCTTTACATTATAGTTTAAAAAAGTTATTATCAGACAGTTTGAACAGAACAGTTACAGCTTTACCATGGAGTAAGGGTTCAGGAACCGTACCCAGAGCCCTTGGTCAACATCATATTGTTTATATACCTTCTCAAACATATGAATAAAACTATCAAAAGTATCACTCTCTGTACATTTGTGCTTCTGGGATCCAGTTACTCCCTTCCCCATTACCTCCATGACTCTGGTGAACAGTTAGCATCTCCTTTTCATGTTGCCTCTGCTTCTCTTTTTCCTCGGCTTCCAGGCGTAGCAGTTTTGTCATTCTCCTCAGCCTGCAGACATTGCAGTTTCTCATTTTCTCAGTCTGTAGATGCCTCAGCCTTTCTGCTGCTTCTATTTCCAAATGCTTGACCTTCAACTCAAGTCTCTTTAGCTCCAGATAGATTTTTAAGTCCTCTGTAGAAAGGTTGAGCTGTCCATTGTCTGAGTGTTGTACATCTCCACAGCCAGTCTGATCATCCTCCTGTTTGCTAGTCTCAGATACAGTTGTAACCAAAGCTGCAATCATGTCTGATTTAATCAGGTTTCCATGCACCAGTCCTTTAGCCTGGCACATCTCAGCCAACTGGCTCCTTGTCAGCTTGCCATACTCATCTGCTGACCTGCTTGCCTAACTAACCTAACAAAATAAATAAAACAATTGTGATCTGAACTCTGAATGTTCACTGCATGGCTGATTTAGAGTACAAAAACACCTTCAGTGGCCACTGTACACAAGCTACAGGACTTCATTATCCACACCACTACAAGCCAATTAATATGTGATGTGGCTAACTCACCACTATCAACCAATTAATATTTGATGTGGATATCCCACCACTGCCAAACAATTAATATGTGACACCCATGCACTGGCCCAGTAATCAATGACCCTCAGTCCTCACCACTAGCACCAGTCAAGAGCATACACATTAGGAGGATAACAAGTATACCCACAGTAAAGTACAATTTCCTTAAGAGCACACAGAGATCACAGTCAGTCTGGGGCCACCAACCACTACTATCAGCTACTATAAAGGCCCTTACCAAAGGGTGTCCAATTCTACTGTGCAATGTTATTATTATCCAGTTGGTAATTGTGACTGAGACTTGAAGGATATTTTGGAGTGGCTTATACAGTATAGGGCAGTATATACCAGCTGGGCTGGTAGTCCCTCAGTTTATCATAACCAGCTCCCGACAATGTTCAAGCCCTGCAGCGTTTTCTAGGCATGGTTAACTATCTAGGCAAGTTCATTCCAGACTTGAGACAGCTAGCAGCACCACTCAGAGAGGTGACACATAAAGAGATATCCTGGTCTTGGTTAAAGCAACACCAAAGAGCATTTGATGTCTTGAAAGAGGTAATTGCTAGTCCACCAACTTTCAGATACTATGATGTCCACAAGCCAGTTGCTCTTTCATGTGATGCTTCGAAATTTGGTCTTGGTGCAGTCATTCTACAAGAGCTTCAATCCTTCGCCTGTGCATTGAGAACTCTTACCCAAACTGAAATGTAGTATGCCCAGATAGAGAAAGAGCTTTTGGCAGTTGTGTTTGCATGTTTGAAGTTCCATGATTATGTTTAGACCAATCTATGCATTCAGCTCCAGCCAGATTGCAATGCATGATGCTAAGATTTCAAAAGTATAATTTTACTCTTGTCTGCAAGAAAGTCAGACTTCTTTATCTTGCTGATACATTGTTCAGATCACCCAGAAACACCACAGAACATCATGAGAATGAGGACCTTGATTTTGAAGTCATGGAAGTGAGTAATGTTTCTTCCACGCATTTTGATGAGTTGAGAGATCGCACAACCACAGATCCAGTTTTACAAAGGCTCAACCACTTTATCAATCAAGGATGGCAATCAAGGCAATCTAGTTTACCTCAAGAAGTGTAACCTTATTTTCCATACAGAGAAGAGATTTTGTCTGACAAAGGTATCATTATGAAAGGTCCAAAAGTAATTGTTCTAAAGTCCTTGCAACAAGAGTACATTACTATCTTGCAACGTGGTCATCCAGGAACCGTCTCTACCAAAAGAAGACAAGAGATCTAGTATTTTGCCCTTCTGTGTCACAAGACATTGAGAGAGTACTTTCATCTTGTTCCATGTGTAATAATACAAAGCCACATCAACAGAAGGCACCACTTCAGCTAAACCAGATTCCTGAACTACCTTGGTCAACAGTAGCCACTAACATTTTCGAGTGGAATGGTCAACATTATTTGGTTGGCGTTAGTAGACTCTTACTTAAATTGGTTTGAGATTGACCTACTTCCCGATCTAGCATCCTATACTGTCATTACTAAGATGAAGCATCATTTTGCAGTACGTGGTTGTCCACACAAAGGTATTTCTGAAAATGGCATGCAGTTCATAAGCCAACAGTTCAAAAGATTTGCTGAAGAATGGGACTTTACTTATGTCACGAGTAGTCCAGAGTACCCATAGTCAAATGGTTTGGCACAACGTGCAGTATAAAGTGCAAAACAGTTACTAGAGAAGTCAAAATAAGATAATAGTGATGTTTTCCTGAATCTCTTGAATCTTAGAAATGTTCCTCGTGATAAACCTCTTGGTTCACCTGCTCAGAGACTTCTTTTGAGACAAACCAGAACCACATTACCAATCAGTAGTCCATTGCTGGTTCCATGTGTTGCAAACAAGTCAGTGAAAACCAATCCATTGAAGAAGCGTTTAACCCAGAAATCCTACTATGATAAGACCAGCAAACCGCTCAATCCATTACATGAAGGAAAAGTGGTAAGGATGCAAACGTCCAAGGGTTATAATCAGATTGGTGTTGTAAAGAACATTTGCCCAGTGCTGAGATCATACATTGTGGAATCACAAGGAGCAGAGTTTAGGCAGAATCAGAAACATTTGAGGCCAGTGTCCAAGTCTATACCACAGCACATAGCTTGTGAGAAAGACTCTTTATCTCAGAGTAAGTTGTCCAGTGTTCCAGTTCCAGAGGAAGTTCCAGAGAATATTTCCATTCCTGTGATGAATTCAGAAGTTCCTGATACGAGTTATTCACTGAAGACTATCCCCGTTATTAAATTAGTCCAGATTGTTATGTTAGAAGATTCAGTTGCATCTCCAGACCATGTAACAAATACACAGCAACTTGGACATTGTGTTTGTTTCTAATGTCTGTAGTAATCCATGTCTAACTCCAATGTTGTTTTTTTACAAAGGGCAGGATATAACCTCTTGTGGTAGTTTGGTACCATTGTTGTCTCTGAACAACATAACAGAGGTATTCTGTTATTCACACTTGCTGGCTCCCTTACCTATTGTTCCCCACTTTGCCTCCATGGCCATCTATATGATTCATGGCCCCGCTGGTTACATTTAAAACATTTAACCTCTGATCCTGGCCCTGTACCTGAACTAGTGGCTTCCCCTGTTACTGGTAGACTCTGCTGGGGTGCCTTAGGCTGCCCACCATGGGTTCCTTATGTCCATGTGCAGCACTGGGCAGCCCTTTCCTGTGCAGTGATGCCCTGCTTGCTAAGTAGAGATCCCCTTTTTTCCCCAGCTTATCTGCAGTGTTGCATTCCCTATCTGCCAACCAGATTCTCATCTCCTCAGGCAAAGTGCTAAGGGCTTGTTCCCTCACCAAAAGGTCTTCCAGCCCTTCAGAAGTGGTGACCTGACACCCACTCACCCACCTATGAAAATAAGTGCTTAACTCAGCAATATAATCACACATACTTTCATCTGCCTTGCATCTGTGCTCACAAAACTTTTTTCTATAAGCTTAACTTAAAACATTGTAATAAGCAGTGCTTTACTTTTTCATAATCTAAACAATCAGTATCATATGATTTGGGAATAACATTTACAGCTTTACCATGGAGTAAGGGGGTCAGGAACTGTATCTAGATGCCTTGGTCAACATTATACTGTTTGCATTCTCTTTCAAATATATGAATAAAACTGCCAAAATTATCACCTTCTTGGTAGTGAGGAAAATGTTTACTGACCTTTATTGCTTCTGGGGTATATTTACTCCCTTCCCCATTACCTCCATCACCCTGGTGAAGAGTCAACATTTCCTTTTCAGGTTGCCACTGCCTCTCATTTTCTTCATCCTCCAAACAGCTCAATCTCTCTTTTTCTTCACCCTCCAAAAGCCCCAGTTTCTCATTTTCTTCAGCCACCAAACACTGCAGTCTCTCTGCAAATTCTATTTCCAAATGTTTGGTTTCCAGTTCAAGTCTCTGTAACACCAGATGGATTTTTAAGTCCTCTGAGGAAACATTGAACTGTCCATTTTCTGAGAGCTGTACATCCCCAAGGCCAATCTTGCTGTCTTCCTGGTTGCTGGTCTGTGATGCAGCTGTGATTAAGGCTGCAACCATTTCCCCTTTAGTCAGGTTGGCATGTACCAGTCCTCTGGCTTGGCACATCTCAGCCAACTGGTTCCTTGAAAGCTTGCCATAGTCCTCTGCTGACATCCTTGCCTGCTTTCCCTGACTAACTAAGCTAACAAAAAGAAAATAAATAAAACTATTGGGATATGGAACTCTGAATGTTCACCATGTGGCTGCTGAGAGAATGCACACCTTTAGTGACAACTGCTTACAGGCTACAGAAGTTCAATATCCACCCCACTGTTCACCAATATGTGATGTGGTGATCCCACCACTGCCAACCAATATGTGACACCCCCACCCCTGGACCATTAATCAAGGAGCCTCAGCCCTCACCACTGGCACCTGTAGGGAACATTCACTGAGAGGATAACAAGTGCGCACACAGTATCTCCAGATGCAGCTCTCTGCATCAAGCACATGGGGAACACAGTCAGTCTGGGGCTGGTTTCTCGTTCTTTCTCCAGATCCCCAATAAGACTCCCCACTGGCACAGCTATAGAGTTGAGATCTCAGCTGAGTGTCTAAGCCAAGACCTCCAGCACCCCTCTGTCCAATCAGTGCTTTGTGTCCCTGCCCAAGTAGCTGACACACACACTCTTGGAGATTTGATTCACACACACACACACACACACACACACACACACACACACACACACACACACACACACACACTTGAGAAAGGCTGGCACAGGTTTACTAGCTATACCCCCTTCTACCCAGACTGTAAGGTAGTTACCACCACCACCAGACACTCCTGCCAGCTACTTTAAGGGCCTTACAAAGGTACCCAATATACTGAGTGAAATTAATATTAATACACATGGTAGTCTGACCAAGAGCAAGGCTATTAGGAGTGGCCCACACAATGTCATCAAATAAATATGTAAATACTCTCCAAACT
Source organism: Protopterus annectens (assembly GCF_019279795.1). NCBI lineage: Eukaryota > Metazoa > Chordata > Ceratodontiformes > Protopteridae > Protopterus > Protopterus annectens. Next base: position 686,239,664 of record NC_056745.1, on the reverse strand, counting down.
TAAATATCTCTACAAAGATCAGCCACAATGAAAGGTTTAAATATATTTAATAATAAATAATAAAAAAACAGCATAATACTAAATATCTATTCACAGTGACATCAGGGTCCAAAATCACAGGAAATATTTAAAATAATATTGATGGACAGACTCATATAAATAAAGAAAAACAATATCTAAACTAATCTTCACTATACTCCTTACCGAATCTAAAAGCATTGTACTATTCCCTACTTACTTAATAGAGCAAGTCAGATGATGTGGTGAATGGTCCTTCTTCTTGTCAGGCCCAAGCCAGAATACAGAATGCTATGTCTCACTAAGAGACTTTTCAAAATAATATCTAAAATATTACTTCTGGGATAGCTTACAGAATGATGTCACTTCTGGTCATCTGACTTCTAGTTCCCATGCAAACCCCCATTGCTGGAAGCAGGCTGTAAAAATACGCAAGGGCTTTTGCTCAGATCTGGGCAAGTGTTGGAAGTCATAAAACAATTTCATACCTCCATGCTTCCAGAGTAGTAATTAGTTCACGCCCAAAACAATACAGAAAGCTTTCTAGTGCAGACTTTGTGTTTCTGGCTGCATTGAAACCTGTGAGATAGCATCTTTATGGCCTAATTCTGGATATATTTTAAAGTTTGCTGGACTGAGGTTAAGCATCCAGTTTCCTCTCTTAAAACATATACATTTAAACAGTTACAATAGTGCATGTACATTTCTGTTCTCTGCAGTAGGTTACACTGTGTATTCATTTCAAACACAAGCACTTTACAAATACCTTTTCAATACACACATCTGTACAAATCCATTTGATATACACATGACATACAGTTCTATTACATTTGTAAATAAATGAACAAGTTAAATGAATCCCACTCCCCCACTGCAGTGACTTTACAGTTTTGACTTTACAGTTTTGATATTTTTTTTTTTTTTACTTTTTTTAGCTTGAAGAGAAGGGAAAAGGGGATAGTGTAACAATTTGACAACAGCTGAAAAAATGCTTTGAATGAATGAAATGATCTTTGGATAAAGATGTTTATGTCAGTTGATTTTTTTCAGTAGTTCAGTTGTTCTTAGTATCAGAAATATACAAACTAAATGGGTTTGTGTCTGTCAGAGAACACACAATACAAAAAGGTAGATGGTAATGTTGTTTTTTGTGTGTGTGTGTGTGTGTGTGTGTGTGTGTGTGTGTGTGTGTGTGTGTGTGTGTGTGTGTGTGTGTGTGTGTGTTATGACACACTGATAAGCTTTTAGTAAATTTGTTTGAAGAAAGTTTATTTTGAGTGAAATATCAGATTTCTTAACAGTAGTTCATCCAAGGCTAGCAAATATCTTTGAAATATCCAAGATACACAAACATTAAAAAAACTTTCAGAACAATTGTTTCTACTAAGGGCTTTAAGAATCAGCTGCTTACTGCTACAGAAGACCAGATTATGAAAGAAGTGCTAACCAAGATTAAACATTTATTTAAAGACTCAATCAATTTTACGGACAGATTGTCTTTAGTAATACCAAAAGAAGAGGTATATAATACATGCTGTTAGTATTCACAAATAACTTTTTCATGTTTGGAAATGAGAACTGCCAACTCATTTCAGGAGTAGCCATTCGGGGCAGTAATGGCTCTCACATATGCAAGAAGTTTTATGGCTTTATGGGAAGAGAAGAATATATATAATACTTCAAGGTTTAAGCTCTGATCATATTTTAGGTTTACTGATGATATTTTTATTATGGGATTCGATGTCAGAAGAACTGATAAATGTTATTGATTGTCTCAATAGCATGATAGTATATTTGAATTCAGTTCAAAGTAAAAATGCATTGCAGTGAAACTAATTATTTAGATTTTATGATATGCAAACAAAATTTAGGAAAACTATGCTTCAAAACTATGCAGGAAGCCAATTATAGGGGATACATATTTGGGCAATTCTAGTATGCAACAAAACATACAAAGAGGGGAGTATTTAAAAGTCAATTTATTAAGCCTCTAGGTTGACCACTGAAGATGGTATATTTTTATAAAAATACAAATAAATTGCCCATTTTTTTTTAAGAAAGACAATATTCAGGTTCCTTAATAGATGATGTGTTAGTTGATTTTTTTCCCTTCTGGAACAAAGAGATTGCCCTGATCACTAAAGTTGGACTGAAGAGCAGTGGAAAGAGGAAATAGATAGTAAGCTGATGCTAACAAGTACCTATTCCATTTACATTGGGCAGTAAGGCAATTAAAAAGTATATCAGTAAACACCCACATTTGCTAAGGGGCAATGAAGTACTCCATGAGGAAGTAAGGGAACAATCTAAGTTTGCCAATAAGAGATCAACAAACATAAATGGAATTTTGGAAAGAAAAAGTTAGGATGGCACCAAAGCAAGAAGACAAAGTAAACAGAAAGGACTCTTTCATGCTTTGGCTCCAGGCAATTAAAATTTATGGCAAATACTTCTTATATTAACAACATATGTAGTGTGAAGAAAGCTGAGGCACAAGGCAGGCACACACAATACCAAAACTGTTATTTAACATGCTCTGAGCTCAACATTCTCTTCTTGGAAAACTACTAGAAGATTGAAAGTAGAGTGTCTGAACATATTAGAAAGCATGAAAATAAGGTTGAGAAAATATTATTTTTCAGGCAGAGCATGAAATGTGGTAGTTTCAAGAGATTTTTATTTTTCATCTCAGAAAAAGAATGTATTGAAGGCTTTTGAGAGGTGAATGAAGAGGAATGAGACTAGTTTACCTTTGCTTCTGTTTTGATTTCTGATATTGGTGAAGTTGGGAGTTGTGCTATAGCTGGAACAGATGCCATGCTTTGTTTTGAATAGGAGATTTTTGTTAGTTAGGTGATTGATAAGCTAGATACAGACTCATATTTCCAAGATTTTTAATAGTGTTGATAAGATTGCAATGGGTCTGTAAATTGAGAACTCAGTGCAGCTATCACCTTTGTGCAACGTAATAATGTATGACACTTTCCAGATGTGGCTGGACATATTTTTCTTGATATTGAACAGTTTATTAGCATGGAGATGAGGCGTGACAGAACATCTGCTGCTAGTTGTAGATATTCAGCTGACAGGATATCAGCAGCTAAGCTTGTTGATTTTTAGATTATGTAATTTTTTTCTAAAAGAGAAGGTTTGTATAGGTTGAAAAGTGAAGCTTTCTGTATTGCTGTTTAATGGGGTTGGTGTGTAGGGAGTGAGGTGTTTTCTTTGATTTGAGAAAGAATAGTATTTATAAAGTAAGAATTAAATTGGGTTATGTTGTTATTCTTGTTATTGGTTATGAGGGTGAAAATGGTAGATTGACCAGTTTGGAGAAGTTTTTGATAATTGAGCAAGACAATTTGGGTTCTTTTTATGTTTCTGTTGGAGCTGTAGGTAATATGGCATTTTGTCATTTTTAATCTGTTTTAGATAGGTTTCTAAGTTGTTTGAAAGTTTAGAAAGTATCCTGCATTTTGTTTGTATACTGAAGTTTCCAGGTTTTGTCTCTTTCTAAGTAGTTACTTATGGGTTTTTTTGGCCAGCCAAGATAATGGGATTAACTTGACTCTTCTTTTCACTCTAATTGCAGTATTTCATTTAGGATATTAAAGATTGTGTTGTTGAAGTCAGAGACAGCATTATCTAAGGACAATTTGTTTAGTGGATTCCAATTACAGAGGTAAAGGGAGGAAATGAAAGTGTCTTTGTTAGAGTTAGTGAAGTTGCATACTTGGTAGTGTATAACCAGCTTATTTAAGTTATGTCGCTATTTGAGTACATGTGTGGGGAGATGTTTGCTAGCACTGTCTGATAATCATCCAGAAAAGTTTATAGTATTGGTCTTGTTAGTAAGAAATAAATCCATTACATATTGCCTTTTTTTTGTCTATTCTTGTAGTAGCATGGATTAATTGGGAATAACCAAACACATTTATTCATTTAATATCTTAGAGAGTGTTGCTGAGTTGCATGTTTGCCAGCCAATATTTAGGTAACCCATTACAATTTTTTGGTGTACGTTTTAGGATAACCAATGAAGGATATTCTTCTTAAGTATGGTAGTATTTTTACCAGGTGGTATATATAATGCTAAAATGGATATGGTATTTTTTTCCATTAAGTTTGAGGTAAGAGATAATGAATTCTGCTTTGTTCAAATTGGGGATGTCATGGGTATGAATATTTACTATTCTATGTATATATATATATATATATATATATATATATATATATATATATATATTAGTATACTATAACTATTTTTATGTATTATTGCTATGCCATCTCCTATTTCATTGTCTTTCATTTCTGTTTGTAACAATGTTTTTTTAATAACTGTAACATCTGGGGAGTAAAATACAAAACATGCATGGAGTTCTTGTAGTTTATTACATAAAGTCCTAAGGTTCATAATTAGACAGGATCAGTTTGACTCTCTAATTGAGGGTGGTAGGAGGTTAGAGAGTTATACCGTAGGGGAGGGTGGGTATGATTTTGTTAGTTAAAACTAGGGCCAGGATTTGAGTACATTAGCACCACTTAGCTTGAGTTTAGTTCTTGAAAGTTAGAGAGGGTAAGTCCACTTCAATTTATATTTGATTTTTATGGTCACTTTTAGGGTTATGGATTTATATTTTATGTGCCTGTAAGTGAAAAGATCAACATGAATGGCAGAGTATAGTTCTGGGGATATGTACAGAAAGTTTGAAGTGCTGTTCTATGTGGATGAGTGAAGACTGGCTAGTGAGATGGTGGTTGTTGTTATTAGAGGGATTTGGTAGCTTATTTGTGCTAAGAGAGTCAGATGTAACAGCAATGTTATATGTATGCAGAACATTATGGGGAGAAGTGGGGGTAATAAAATATTAGAAGATGTTATGTGAAAGCTGATGTCAAGCTAGAGTAGTAAATAACTTAAAATTTCATGAAGTCCTGTAGTCAAACCAAATAATTCTCACCTTCCTCTCAAAAGGTGTCACATATAGGCAGATAATTTATGTCAATAATTTCTGATGCTCAGCAGTCCTCAGAAGCAATTTTAAATTAGTTATGGAAATACAAAATGTTATTGGTTTACAAGGGTAACCTTGATAAATTAAAATGTTTATGGTTGGGTATAGCTAAACTCCCCTAATGTATATTCCACTATGTGGATAAAGTAAAACATTTAGGGAGATGTTATATGGCCAATTCAAATTGGTTGTTACAAGAGAATTTCAGGAATAGTCAACAGTATTTTGTGTCAGGATGTGAATATTGGAAGAAATATTGGGCAAGCTAAATATAATAAAACTAATTTTTTTTACCAAAAATGGCTATTTTTTTTATTACAAATGAGATTCCCTTGTGAGACGTTAGCTCTAATAATATGATCAGAATGCTTTGGACTAACTTTTTATGGTGGGGGCTCCTCACATATTTTGTGGACTGATTTTATTTTAGATAGGAGCAGCTTTGAACTGGGCTGAGGTTGAAGGTAATGAAATGCGTGGACAGTTTAGATTTCAGGAATGTAATAGATGCCAGGGTGATGGGTTGGGGATGTGTATTTACTAGCTAGGACAGATATGCAACATACACAGTATTGGGATAACAAATCTTAAAGGCTTTTGGGGTTACTGGCCTACATTTCCAGTTTCTTTGTTATTTATTCATTATTTATTCAATGAAAGGGAAAACGGGCAACTTGTAGAGAGATTTTTGTTTAATGTCAGGGCAAACGTATTAATTTTAATGGATAAAAAGTCAGTTAGAAGAGAAGGTAGAATATATATATTACATATTATATATATATATATGTGTGTGTGTGTGTATGTGTGTATATATATATATATATATATATATATATATATATATATATATATATATATGGATCTAGGACTGTTGAACGAAACTTCAGTAATCCGAATCCAACTTCACTGAATACACTTTACCAAAAAAGCACTTTTGCCAAAGTGTGTTAAAAAAAAACAATAAAAAAGCATTTATGCAGGGGGGCAAGCCCCCTGCACCCCCCACACCCCCATACTTTAATATTCTCACTCCAAGATCACACTACAATGGGGAAAAGGAAAAAATTCCCTTATCCGCACTGTAGTATGATCTCCGCAACCGTCACTCCCCACAACTCCCTGTACCTGCAGGCATACTTCCATAAAAGTGCTTCTTCGGTGAAAAGCACTTTCGCGGATGTATGCAAGGCTGTTTAGGATTCGGTGAAACGGCCATTCGTGCATTAGTCCTAGACCCATATATATATATATATATATATATATATATATATATATATATATATATATACACACACACACACACACACACACACACACACACTCACAAAGCAACACTTCATCAATTACCACATTTTCATTTGTATATACTGTGTATCTCCTATGCATGGTGCACCTGTTATTTTGACACTGATTGCTGATACAACCGTTTTATCATTATATGTTTGAAGAATACTAATAAACTAATATCATGTCAGATTATCAATGTTTACATTTAACTTTCAGTAACTTGCCTTATTAAGCATGTAAATGAATATATCACAACTATTCTATCTAGTCTTAATCTCCAGTTTAATTTAACATAGTTCCTCATACAAAAACACTTAAACATACAAGATAACTCTTTACAATAAAATTTGAGATCAGGAATTAACTAATGACCATATTATTTTATTTTCACTATATTACAATATATTATACCATGTATTACAGTATACATTATTAAATGCACTCCTTATATAATATTATACTACATATTATAATTGTATTATTATTCCTGAATAGTCTAAAATGTGAAGTATCAGTGCCCCTTGAGGCACTCTTCAACTGCAGCCTCAAAACATGTGATGTACCAAATAATTGAGGACCACAGTGGTCATCCTTTTTCATAAGGATGGACCAGCAACTGACCCTAAGAACGTATACCGACCCATCAGTCTCGCAAGTCTAATATGCAAAGCCATGGAATAAATTATAATGGAAATGATCAACAAGGACATTGGCAGCCTACACACACACTCTGGACCCATTCCAGTTTGGCTTTGTTAAGGAATGTTATGCCTACTTAACCTGGTTGAGGTTCTTTGAGAAAGTCACCAAGGCAATGGATGAGGGTAAAACAATGCATACCACATATCTTGATTTGGCCAAGGCACTTGATACAGTACCCCACTCAGGCATCATTGCTAAACTCTCTGAACTAGATATAAATCTCTGTACAACTCACTGGATTGCTGGCTTGCTCACACATAGGACCCATGAAGTCAAGATTTGTGAGACCACCTACACTTAGAGACCGGTCACCAGCAGAGTACGTCAGGGCTCTGTGCTAGGCCTGCTCCTGTTTGGCATTTACTTCTTGGAAGACAAGGCTAATGTCAAAAGCCTTTGGCTCACCAAGTTTACAGGAGAGTATAAACTGAGAGCTATCATAGATTCTCCTCATGACACCAACATCTTGCAAGCAGGTGTAACACAAACAAATGACTGATGCCAAATCCATGGTTTAAAACTCAATCCCAAGAAATGTATTATAATTCCCTTTAGGAAGTTGTCCACCCAAGTTAATTACTCCATCAACAAAACACCCCTAAGAGTCGACCCAGTAGTTAGGGCTCTAGGAACATATGTAGACAGAAATGTGGCCTTCAACCATCATGTAGCAAAGACAGTAAGAAAATCTTTCTATGTCACCCAACTTATAGGTAAGGGTATGGCATCCAGGTCCAAAGAAGTTATAGTACCCATGTGCTCAGCCCTTATCAGACCCATCATTGAGTACAATGCACCCTTTGGCATGTACCTAACCAGACACTTGTAGCAGTTGGTACACCCACAAAGATTCCTCACCAGGAGAATCCAGTGCATGAATATTCTGACTAAAGCACCTATCTCTGTTCTTATTATCCAACAGCGATGTATGCCTGCCATATAAGGAATCTTCAGATCCAGCCCTGATGGATCTTCTGCAGATCTGCAAAAGAAACAGTACTGGAAACACTAAAGCCCGGGATTTGAATTTCACTTGTGACATAAATAGAACATGCTGGGGGGGGGGCAGCTATGTGACTAAAGGGTCCCCATTTTATGGAATAGGCTCTCCATCCATGTGAAGCAGAGTTCATCCCGGAACCTATTCAAATGGAACCTTGAACTTCAGATGAGAAATTGTAAATTCATCCCTGGTCAGTCTCCCATGTTTCTGATGGACAGAGACTGTCAGTAAGTAAAATGTTCTCCAATTTACACCCCCCCCCCAAAAAAAAAATCCCTTAGCTACCTCCTTACTAACATACCTCCACTCCTAATATAAACTCAAGGTACTCGGGGAGAAACTGAGTTGGGGTGCATGGTAAGGCTTATAAAAACCCTAGTGGTCGTTAGCTTAGTAACAACCTATGAATTTTTGAACCTATAATATATGTACATATTAGATGTTTGTGTGATGAAAGAAGATACTGCCAGCCCAGCTAGCTGAAATTTTGTAAATAATTATATGTCATTTGTGAATATCAACATGGTTCATATAAGATGTTTGTGTTACAAATGTATTAAAGCTGTATGTCATATAAGATGGTTTGTACAGACACAGTGTACCCTACTGGAATAGAACAGAAATGTACATACAATATTGTAACTGTTTAAATGTATATATTTTAACAGGGGAAACTGGAATACAGGAGATTAACTTGCAAAACCTCAGAAAAATAGCTGAAATTAAATTAATTTATGACTAGGGCATAACAAAGATGTCTTTCAGTTTCAGTGCAGCAAGGGGACACAATGTCTAAAACTAAGGAGCTTTCTATATTGTCTTGGAAGTGTTTTATTGTTTTATGACTTCCACCATTTGCCAAAGATCTGAGGAAAAGCCATTGTCTATGTATTTTCACAGGCGGATGCTAAATACTGCTAGCTTTCAGCAGTGGATATTTTACCTGAGATAGAGTTAGATGACAATAAATGATGTAATTCTGCAAGCTATTCTAGCAGTAATATTTGAGATATTAATTTACAAAATCTCTGAGAAAGACAGCATTCTATATTCTGTCTTTGACCTGACAACAACTAGAGAAGTTCCATTCACCACACACTTGCCTTGCTCTGAGTAAGTTTCTAGGTTATAGTAATTCTCTTAGATATAGTCAGGAATATAGCAAAGCTTAATTTAGATGTTTTTCTTTATTTATTTGAGACTGTCCTGCAATGTTGTTTTAAATATTTCCTGTAATTTTGAACTCTGCTGTCACTGTAAATATATACTGAGTATGTTCTTTTAATATTTATTATTAAATATATGTAAACCTTTCATTGTGGCTGATCTGTCTAGAGATATTTATGTTCTGATAGTACTTGCATATTTATTTGACGACACTGTGGGCCACTCCTAATAGCCTTACTCTTCATCAAACTACCATTTGTATTGATAGTAACATTATACAGTAAGATTGGACATCCTTTGTTAAAGGCCTTAAAGTAGCTGATAAGGAGTGACTGGTGACATTGATAACTACCATATAGTCTGGGCAGAAGAGGGCATAGTTAGTAAACCTGTGCCAGCCTTTCCCAGGTGTGTGTGTGTGTGTGTGTGTGTGTGTGTGTGTGTGTGTGTGTGTGTGTGTGTGTGTGTGTGTAAATCAAACGTCAAAGAGTGTGTGTGTGCCAGCTGCTCAGGCAGGGACACAAACCACTGATTGGACAGAGAGAGTGCTGGAGGTTATGGTCTGGTCACTCAGCTGAGATCTCAACGATATAGCTGTGCCAGTGGGGAGTCTTCTTAGGGATCTGGAGAAAGGAGGGAGAAACCAGCCCTGGACTGACTGTGGTCTCTGTGCTATTAAGGGAAATTGCACTTGATGCAGAGAGCTGCATTTGGAAATACTGTGTGTGTACTTGTCATCCTCCCATTCTACATCTCCCAATGGTGACAGTGGTGAGGATTGAGTCTCCTTGATTACTGGTTCAGTGGTGAGGTCACAGCTTGGTTTCAGGTTAATGTCCTCTTCAAGCTCAGTTTCCATTATAAAATCCCATACATCCCATTTTTTTTACTAGGGAGTTCTGTTTCTTATAGCTGTCAGTTCCATGTCATCAGTATCCATAATCAGCTTTTTTACCTCACACATTGATTGTCTTTGTTTTTCCATTTTGTGGTGATGGGTTTCTTAGCCACTATCAACACTAAGGATAGCAATGCTTTCACATTTTTGTTATTTTACATCAACTCATCATGAACATCCCTATGCTGAGGTTAAATTCTATTCCGGGTATAAGACATAGCATATTGTTAAATTTATTTTTATACTGAAGCAACTCCATGCATTCCCAAATATAGGTATGTTTCCAGGAACTTCTTTCTGAACCATCACATCTTCAGCATATGCCCCTTGTCTTTGGAAACATTTTTTCAAGCCTCATAGGGAAATAGAAATATTTGTGCAAATATTTCCATGCAAAAATTCTGAATCTTCTTGCTTTATTTGCATATTTAGGGATAAAACATGTTTCCTTCCACTGATCATTGTTAATATATTTAAATGTTCAATACAAGCGATTTTTAATTTTATAGTGAATTGTCTTCCAGAATCTAATATTACCTTATATGCTGTACTTATCAGTTTTTTCTATTCTGCCACTTTTGCTCTGGCCTCAATTACAAAATCAACTAGTTGTGGTTTAACAAGTTTACTTTTCAACCTCTACATATCTTCCTTTAACTCTAATATTAGACCTGTATATGCATGTTGATCCAAGTTCAAGAACTCAAAGTTTGTTGACCATCATCTTATGTTAGGACAGGCAAAAACAAAACCACTGCACCAGATAAAGTCCAGACCAGGCTCCAAAAACATAATGCAAGAAATCCAAACAAAACCACTGCTCCAGATAAAGTCCAGACCAGGCTACAAAAATATAATGCAAGAAATCCAAACAAAACCACTGCACCAGATAAAGTCCAGACCAGGCTCCAAAAATATAATGCAAGAAATCCAAACAAAACCACTGCACCAGATAAAGTCCAGACCAGGCTCCAAAAACATAATGCAAGAAATCCAAACAAAACCACTGCTCCAGATAAAGTCCAGACCAGGCTACAAAAATATAATGCAAGAAATCCAAACAAAACCACTGCACCAGATAAAGTCCAGACCAGGCTCCAAAAACATAATGCAAGAAATCCAAACAAAACCACTGCTCCAGATAAAGTCCAGACCAGGCTACAAAAATATAATGCAAGAAATCCAAACAAAACCACTGCACCAGATAAAGTCCAGAGCAGCCTACAAAAACATAATGCAAGAAATCCAAACAAAACCACTGCTCCAGATAGAGTCCAGACCAGGCTACAAAAATATAATGCAAGAAATCCAAACAAAACCACTGCACCAGATAAAGTCCAGACCAGGCTCCAAAAACATAATGCAAGAAATCCAGACAAAACCACTGCTCCAGATAAAGTCCAGACCAGGCTACAAAAATATAATGCAAGAAATCCAAACAAAACCACTGCACCAGGTAAGTGCAGACCAGGCTCCAAAAATATGATGCAAGAAATCCAAAAAGGCAAAGGACATGTGCAGCATAAAACCAAACGATTTATTTAATAAAAAACATGTAAGCGCTTTCGCATAGTAATCCTATGCTTCATCAGACATAAAATTCTATCACAAGCCTAAATATTTTAAACACTGTTAAACCAATCACTGCTAGCAACCTTTTCCCCTCCAATTACATAATTAGTGGAAACCAAGTGATTTAAACTAACCTAACACTTTAGCAAAATAAATACATTTTTAGTATGTTCCAACCACAACTTATGTGATAGATTTCAAATATAATAAATAAGACATATATTACAGATATTTAAACAGTATAATATGCATCATACATAAACCATTTTATCATGCTGTTGCAAATATGCTGGTGTTTTGGAAAATGTAATGCAGAACTGCATCAACAAAGGCTGAAACAGTCCTGCCATCAACATAGTTAATTAAGTGTAAACCTTATATGAAGTTTACAATAAAAAACTTGAACTGCTACATGAACACTCATCAAGCTACTTAAATGTTCAAAAAACAAACACAAACAAACAGAAAATATATGAAAAATAAATATAAACAATACCAAACATCATAGCTAAATGCTGCTAACATAAAAATATATGCATGTATATAAAAACACAATAAAAACAGAAAATATATGCATAAATAAATAATGTATGAGGAATATGTGCATATATATAAGCAAACATACCTATAACTACTATGAAAAGATGTATACCTAACAGCCAAGGCAAAGAGAGTGTATTAAAAGGGGGGGGGGGGGAGTTAGCAAATGTAACTACATCTTCTGTCCCTTAAAAAGGGTTTGAGTGACAAGGCTTCATTCAAACCCATACCCTTGCCAGCTTGTAGCAAAACCATCCTTTTTTGCTCAAACTTTTCAAATGTGTTCCTATTATTCCTTAACCTTATGGGGCTTGGCAAGATCTCTATGGTAAAAAATATGAATCTATGAATGATACCTTCTTCAACAATACGTTTGGCAACAGCACTTCTGGTGTCTCCAGTGTTGCTGCAATATATATGTTCCTAGGTCTATATTGATAGCTCGAAAGCCCTAGTAACCGATATATAAACACCAACACATATTCCGCGAACTGCGAATACACCGAACGCCCTAAACCGCGAAATTCAAAAGTTCGAACCATCATAGTTGTCCCACCCCACCACCCGCTACATACTACCTACCCAAACAGACTAAATAAACACATACATACACTAACCAAAACCCTACTTCTAACCCTAAACTAAACCCTACTTCTAACCCTACACTAAATCTTACATATGCCACCATTTATGCACTTACCTTAACCCGTACCCTAACCCTAAGGTCCGTAACTATCGCACACTTACCTTATGGAGCTATACCACAGAAGGGCCCACCATGATGATTCGACGTTTCAGATTTCGTGCTTCAGGAGGATCGATGTTTACTCGGTTCAATGAAGACATGTCGGCGTTTACGTATTCGGGTAAGTGCATCTTCAAGGATGTAATAGGGAACTTATGTTCCCTGATCCTATCCCTCAATGGTCTAGTAGTCATGCCAACATAGGACTTAAAACATTGAACACATTTGGCTAAATATATAACATTAGGTTCATAGGTTCATAGGTTGGTACTAGGCTATCAGCCCTAGGGCCTATACAAGCCTAGCCGTAACAATTCCCTGGCTATTTCTTCCCACACTATTTACTTCCCTGGACCCCTGTCTAGCAGGGTGACTGACGTGATCCCCGGGGTGAATTTCCTTTCGAAGAGGACCAAAGAGGCACTCTGCTTGACATCTATGGGCAATCTATTCCAGAGTCTGGGGAGTCTCTGGGTCAGGAACCTATCCCTCCAGCATGTTTTGTTTATTGTGATGACAAGGTTTAGATCCCTGGAGTGTGTGGCTCTGAGGGATTGGGATTTCTTTAAGTGTAGCATTTCCAACAGCTCTGGGTTTGACATGGCCTTGTATGTTAAGCAAAGATCGCCTCTGAGTAGACGATATGCGACAGAGTATAGCTGGAGTTTTTTAAGGCAGTCAGCGTAGGGCATCTGCTTTAGGCCTGTGATTCTTTTAGTGAGATATTACTGTGGCCTTTCCAGTTGTTGCAGATGTCTTGAGAGGTACATACCAAACGGGGCATTGTATTCTATAATGGGTCTAATGAGGGATGAGTACAGTGGGACAATGACCTCCTTTTTTCTGGATGAAAAGCCCTTAGTGATGAGGTGTGCCACATAGAAGGATTTCCTGACTGTTGTGGCGATGTGGTTATCGAAGGTGAGACCACTGTCCACCTGTGTCCCTAAGTCTCTTATCAAACTTTCGGTGTTTAGTGTACTGCCACCTATATGGTAATTCATGGATACATGTTTTTCCCAAAGGGGATAACTATACATTTCTTGGCATTTAGCTTGAGCCCATGGCTCTGGCACCAAGCATCTGTTTCTGTAAGGCCCTTTTGTAGAGTATCCACATCATTTGGGGATTCAATAATGGCTCCCAGTTTGCAGTCATCTGCAAACTTTGTTATCCAGAGTCCCTTAGTGTTGGCCTGTACTTCAGAGAAGTAGATGCCAAACAAGAGAGGTCCCAGGACTGAACCCTGAGGTACTCCACTTGTCACTTGTCTGGAGCTGGATTTGGAGTCGGCTACTTTTACAGTGTGGGTTCTATCAGTAAGCCAGTTAGCAACCCACTGGGTGATGTAGGGATTAATGCCCAGCTTAGTAAGTTTATCTATGATTCCAGAGTGAGGGATGGTGTCAAAGGCCTTGGCAAGGTCTAGATAGGCTGTGTGGACCACCTTACCCTTGTCCATGGCTCTGGAGACTGATTTGAAGAAGTCAATCAAGTTCAGGAGACAAGATCGGCCCTTCACAAACCCAAACTGGGTGGGGTCCAGTGTTTGCAGGTTGCCAATGTCTTTGTTTATAAGTTCCATGATAATACGCTCCATGGTCTTGCAGATAAGGCTTGTCAGACTGATGGGACGGTAGTTTCCGGGATCCAAGGTGGATCCCCCCTTGTGGAGTGGGATAACTGTAGCTGTGCGCCACTCAGTGGGCACGAAACCTGAGGTGAGGCTATGATTAAACATGATACTTAGGTGAGGTGCCAGTTCATATTGTAGTCCATGTAGTACACAGCCCGGGATGTCATCTGGTCCCATGGATGCTGTATTCTTAGCTTTGGAGAGTGCATTTTTTACCTGTGTGGCCGTTATTACCGGAATTTGGCAATCTTCCGGTATTGAGATGGGCCATTTAGGGGGTGACAAGGGGGTGAAGTTGGCACTGAATCGATCTGCCAGGATATTGGCAATATCCTTGGGATCAGTATATTTAATGCCATTCTGTTTTAGCTCAGAGCAGATCTGAGCATTGCCATTTAGATTCTTGACATAGTTATAGAATGCCTTGTTATTGTCTTTGGAATCTTTGGCAATTTTATTTTCGTAACTAGCTTTGGAGGATTTTATGAGGGATCTCAGTTTCTTACTGAGGCTGGTAAGGAAGTTTTTTGCATCCTGGGATTTTCCTCTTTTCTGCAACAGTTTCTTCCTTTTGTTGTAAAGTTTGTTTATGGCAGGGGACCACCAGATTGGCTTCTTTTTTTGGATGAGAGCATCTTGGTTCTATTTATAATGGCACGATTTATGCATGAATGGATGTGCTCGTACAGTGCCTTTAGTGTGGATTCAGCAGTTGAACTTTCAGCTCCTGTCTGCATGGGTGTCAAGAAGTTTGTCACTTCTGACTTGAGTAGCATGAAGTTGGCTTTGGAGAAGTTTTTTATGGAGGTTTCCTTACTGGGGGGTGGGGGTGGGATGTGGATGTTAAGGGTGATCAGCTTATGGTCAGATGTGACTAACGAGGGGGTGACCATAGGTGTGGAGCATCGATTTCCCATGTTGGTAATGACCAGGTCCTAGGATATTGGAGCCCCTGGTGGGACTATGGATTAGTTGATCCAGGGCGTTGGAATTTATGAATTCCAAGAACTGTTGGGCAAAGGTGCTGGTACATGAGTAGCTTTCCCAGTTAATGGCAGGGTAGTTAAAATCACCCAGTATTAGGGTGTTTGGTTCTATCTTAATATTTTCCAGTATGTTTAAAAAGGTGTAGTGAGAATCTTGGGGTATGGTGGGGGATCTGTAGCAAGCTACAATTTGGATTGCAGTCTTGCCTAGTGTTAGTTGCACCTGGAGAATTTCAGACGCATTGTGTTGGGCAACTAGCCTGGTGGTGTGAATATCCTTGGTGAATATAGACACTCCTCCACCTTTAGTGTTTCAGTCCTGCTTTGGTGGCCGAAAAGTGTGGTAAGAGTTGTAGCCTGGTATTGCAGGGGAGCTCTCTGGAGCCTTGAACCAAGTCTCAGTTACTGCACAGATATGGATGTTCTCCATTTTTAGGAGTGCATCGAGAGAGTGCATTTTGAGGTTTAGACTTCTAGCATTGAGTAGCATTACCTTCAGATTTTGCATGCTTGTACCTGTTACGGTGGTGGTTTTGTTCTTTGAACTTTGCCTAAAAAAGGCACTATAGGGGTGGCAAGAGCCTTAGCCAGTAACCTGAATCCCAGAGGCGACAGGTGCAGACAATCTCTGGCAAAGCATCGTGGTCTGTCAATCATGTCGTCCCAGGCAGATAGATACTGGATCCCCTTTGAATGACACCAGAAGCTTAGCCAATTGTTGAAGTCAATCATTTTGTCCTTATGTTGTGGTATCATTCTGGGCGAAGGCAGGATGCTACTCAGGGCTAGGGTCATACCTGCCTGGGCCACATGATCTGAGAGCTCTTCCATGTCTCTTTTCATGTAGTCTAGGGAGGTATGTCTCAAGTCATTCACTCCAAAATGGACAATGACAGAGTCATATTTGTACTTGTTGTGGATGTGTTATGTGGCGGATCCTGGCACCCGACAGGCAGCTGACTGTAATTTTCTCCTTGTTCAACCTGGTGAGAGGGACATCAGTGTACCAGACTATAGAGTCACCTATGACTAAAGTGTTAGGTACATTGTCTTGCCTTAGGGGCTGTTGCTGGGTGGCACACAGGTGTTTTGAACTATGTGACACTTTGGTTGTGATTGGTGTTTGTTTGCGTTTCAGCTTCATAGGTCCTTGTTGCTTGGGCAGGTTACAGTTAAGGGCCTCTGCATATGTGGATTTATTGTTGCTATATGTGGGTGTTGGTGGTGTGGGTTTAGAAGGGCTATGTGTTGCTTGAGGTGTAGTGTGAGTGTTAACCTTCTCCTCTTGACTGTCTAGCACAATCTTGGGTGGAGAGAGCTTTGCTTCCATTTTGGCTATATAAGTGCATCTCTCACAGGTTGTAGTGTTGGGTGGTAGGAGGAGAGGGTTGTCTGTGTACATGAGGCAATTGCTGCATTGCCCCAGTATGCCCAGATTCACCAGGTGGACAGGAGAAATCACCGAAAGCTGACCCTTGGACATGCCTGGTTAGATGCTTTTTTTTTTTTTTTTTTTGTAAAGTACAGGAGCTGTTTTCCCTTACCTTAGCAATGTACTTTGCAATTAGAGGCTGTTTAGTGCCTACTATTAATTTATCCTTATTAACAAGGAGAGATGAGTGCTTGTATCAGTTTAAGGCTTCTAGTGCTTTCCAGCAGGTATTAGAGAAAGTGCTAGTCAAAGGGATGCTTAAAAGTAAGATGAAAAAAAATGCACACTGCAGTGTGCACTAGAGAAGGTAGATGTGAAAGTAGGTAACTTAAGTTTTACCTGTTTAAAAAGTTAAGGTTTAGTGGAGAGTTACTATTTTTAAAACAGCAAGATGGGATGAAAGGGGTGGTCACTTTTGTATTCTGGTACTATGGAATACAGTAGGATGGCCAATAAATTTAAATAGTTGAAGGGGAGGGTTTTTTGATTTAGTGATTACTCACACAAGCCACTGAAAGTAGAGAGGAAATGAGATATATGGTCAGATTAACATAAGAGGCAGGCAACTAGAAAGACAGTGGTATTTAACAAGACAACTATGACTGGGTGGGAAGCCGAGAAAAAAAATTCTGCCTGACTCAGAAGAGAGAGAGAGCTGTGGTCTCTTTTGAAGTTTTAATATGCTGTTAAAGCAGAATGCAGGTAAAACGTAAGGTAAAGAAAACAAACTACAGTATTTAAAATATAAGTAAACAGTCAATGTTCCGTGCTCCAGCCAAAGTCTGCCAGTCCACAACGTAGCACTAAAAACAAGAAAAAGACTGGCTTGACACCGCTTTATGGATAAAAAGTTTAATAAAACACTCCAACACAGTAAGCGCTTTCGGGTTCACCAACCCTTCATCAGACAATAAAACACATACAGGTTCTCATTTAAAAAACAAAGTTCAGCCAATCAGCTATTAATATTTAACCTGCCTGTTCTGTAGTGCAGGTTTTAAAGGTATCCTGTCATTTAAACCTGGGTATCTATGTGAAGTAAGTGTAATAATCCATTTTGACTCTAAAGACTCAGTATGTAATTTGATGTCCCCTTCTCTAACACCCAACCTAACATTTACAATGGCTTTAAACATAAAAGTGTGTGTAGGATTCTTCTCTACATGCTTATATAGAGCATTTTGTTCTACCTTATTCCTAATGCAGGAAAGATGTTGTAGTATTCTAACTTTCAGCATGTTTGTTGTCATCCCTACATAGTAGGACAAACATTTTTGGCACTCAGCAATATAAACCACATGTGTTGTCCTGCATGTTGCTCTGGCTTTAAAATTAAACCTTCTCCTATCCACTGGATGCGAAAAAATTGGATCCTTGTTGATGCTGGCACATGCTTTACAGTTACCACATGGTAACGTTCCTGCTTTGCTCATCCTAATTTTGTTGACAGGGAGACCCTTCTCTTTACATAATAAGTCTTTAAGATTGGTGTTACGTCTATACCCAAACCTAGGTGTATGGCCTACAATCTCACATAGCCTATCTTCTGTCCTTAATATATTCCAATTCCTTTGAACAATAGCTTGAATGTCAGTAATATTACTGCTATAGGTGAAATACATCTTAAGTCCTTCATTTTTTCTTAATTTAGGCTTTGGACACGATTCTTTCTGATTGCTTTTTAACCAAGGTTTGTAGTCTTTGGTTCTCCTCTGTTCACTGTGATTTATTTTTGTCTGTATCAACCTATCATTATACCCTCTGTTGTTAAAGCATGTCCTCAGATCTTCCACTTCTGTCTCATATTTATTATCTTCCAAACATAATCTTGATGCCCTACATAACTGTCCTTGTACTATGTTTGGAAAAACATAACGGGGATGCATACTATCAAATGATAGTAAATGATTGGTCCAACAATCTTTTCTATACAGAGTAGAGGAATAACCTCCTGTGTCATGGGTGATCCTAGTATCTAAAAAATCTATTTGTTTTGTGGAATGTGTCATAGTGAATCTTAAAAATGAAGTTGTGGTGTGCAGATAATTTAAAAAACTATTTAACACTTTTTCGCATCCAGTGGATGGGAGAAGGTTTAAATGACAGGATACCTTTAAAACCTGCGCTACAGAATAGGCGGGTTAAATATTAATAGCTGATTGGCTGAACTTTGTTTTTTAAATGAGAACCTGTATGTGTTTTATTGTCTGATGAAGGGTTGGTGAACCCGAAAGCGCTTACTGTGTTGGAGTATTTTATTAAACTTTTTATCCATAAAGCGGTGTCAAGCCAGTCTTTTTCTTGTTTTTAGTATTTAAAATATACAAAATACAAAAAATAAAAGCAAACTAACTAACCTTTCCTTCACAGCAAAGTGTAGCAGAGTCTGGATGAGCCTTTCTGGTAGCAGTTGAACAATCAGCACAATGCCTAAAAATATATTCTTTATTTGTATCAGGATGTATAAAAATGTTCTTATTGGCAATATACTGGCAGTGTAATGGCATAGCTATGGGAACCTCATGTGCCAATAGCTACGCCAATGCCGTGGTGGCAGTTTGGGAAAACAAATTTATATTGAAGGGTCCCTATGCAGACAGAGTTTATTTTTTGAGGAGGTTTGTGGATGACTTCTTCATTTTGTGGAGAGGAAACACTGAAGAACCGAAGGAGTTTGTACAGTATAGTAATCAAACCTCTACATTTCTGAAGTTTACACATACATACTCTATATAAACAGTAAACTTCTTAGATGTTAATGTTGAAAAGAAAAATGATGGCACTGTGGTCACTCGTCTACACAAGACAGAATGCCATGTAAACCATTTATCAGCTAAAGATAGTATGCACCCCCATATAAAGAATGCCATGTAAACCATTTATTAGCTAAAGATAGTATGCACCCCCATATAAAGAATGCCATGGAAACCATTTATTAGCTAAAGATAGTATGCACCCCCATATAAAGAATGCCATGTAAACATTTATTAGCTAAAGATAGTATGCATCCCCATATAAAGAATGCCATGGAAACCATTTATTAGCTAAAGATAGTATGCACCCCATATAAAGAATGCCATGGAAACCATTTATTAGCTAAAGATAGTATGCACCCCCATATAAAGAATGCCATGTAAACATTTATTAGCTAAAGATAGTATGCACCCCCCATATAAAGAATGCCATGTAAACCATTTATTAGCTAAAGATAGTATGCACCCCATATAAAGAATGCCATGTAAACCATTTATTAGCTAAAGATAGTATGCACCCCATATAAAGAATGCCATGGAAACCATTTATTAGCTAAAGATAGTATGCACCCCCATATAAAGAATGCCATGTAAACCATTTATTAGCTAAAGATAGTATGCACCCCCATATAAAGAATGCCATGTAAACCATTTATTAGCTAAAGATAGTATGCACCCCATATAAAGAATGCCATGGAAACCATTTATTAGCTAAAGATAGTATGCACCCCATATAAAGAATGCCATGTAAACCATTTATTAGCCAAAGATAGTATGCACCCCCATATAAAGAATGCCATGGAAACCATTTATTAGCTAAAGATAGTATGCACCCCCATATAAAGAATGCCATGTAAACCATTTATTAGCTAAAGATAGTATGCACCCCCATATAAAGAATGCCATGGAAACCATTTATTAGCTAAAGATAGTATGCACCCCCATATAAAGAATGCCATGGAAACCATTTATTAGCTAAAGATAGTATGCACCCCATATAAAGAATGCCATGGAAACCATTTATTAGCTAAAGATAGTATGCACCCCATATAAAGAATGCCATGGAAACCATTTATTAGCTAAAGATAGTATGCACCCCCATATAAAGAATGCCATGGAAACCATTTATTAGCTAAAGATAGTATGCACCCCATATAAAGAATGCCATGGAAACCATTTATTAGCTAAAGATAGTATGCACCCCATATAAAGAATGCCATGGAAACCATTTATTAGCTAAAGATAGTATGCCCCCCATATAAAGAATGCCATGGAAACCATTTATTAGCTAAAGATAGTATGCACCCCATATAAAGAATGCCATGGAAACCATTTATTAGCTAAAGATAGTATGCACCCCATATAAAGAATGCAATGGAAACCATTTATTAGCTAAAGATAGTATGCACCCCATATAAAGAATGCCATGGAAACCATTTATTAGCTAAAGATAGTATGCACCCCCATATAAAGAATGCCATGGAAACCATTTATTAGCTAAAGATAGTATGCACCCCCATATAAAGAATGCCATGGAAACCATTTATTAGCTAAAGATATTATGCACCCCCATATAAAGAATGCCATGGAAACCATTTATTAGCTAAAGAAAGTATGCACCCCATATAAAGAATGCAATGGAATCCATTTATTAGCTAAAGATAGTATGCACCCCCATATACAGAATGCCATGGAATCCATTTATTAGCTAAAGATAGTATGCACCCCCATATAAAGAATGCCATGGAAACCATTTATTAGCTAAAGATAGTATGCACCCCCATATAAAGAATGCCATGGAAACCATTTATTAGCTAAAGATAGTATGCACCCCATATAAAGAATGCCATGGAAACCATTTATTAGCTAAAGATAGTATGCACCCCCATATAAAGAATGCCATGGAAACCATTTATTAGCTAAAGAAAGTATGCACCCCATATAAAGAATGCAATCAAATCCATTTATTAGCTAAAGATAGTATGCACCCCCATATACAGAATGCCATGTAAACCATTTATTAGCTAAAGATAGTATGCACCCCCATATAAAGAATGCCATGGAAACCATTTATTAGCTAAAGATAGTATGCACCCCCATATAAAGAATGCCATGGAAACCATTTATTAGCTAAAGATAGTATGCACCCCAATATAAAGAATGCCATGGAAACCATTTATTAGCTAAAGATAGTATGCACCCCATATAAAGAATGCCATGTAAACCATTTATTAGCTAAAGATAGTATGCACCCCCATATAAAGAATGCCATGTAAACCATTTATTAGCTAAAGATAGTATGCACCCCATATAAAGAATGCCATGGAAACCATTTATTAGCTAAAGATAGTATGCACCCCATATAAAGAATGCCATGGAAACCATTTATTAGCTAAAGATAGTATGCACCCCATATAAAGAATGCCATGTAAACCATTTATTAGCTAAAGATAGTATGCACCCCCATATAAAGAATGCCATGGAAACCATTTATTAGCTAAAGATAGTATGCACCCCATGTAAAGAATGCCATGTAAACCATTTATTAGCTAAAGATAGTATGCACCCCCATATAAAGAATGCCATGTAAACCATTTATTAGCTAAAGACAGTATGTAGCCCCCATATAAAGAATGCCATGTAAACCATTTATTAGCTAAAGATAGTATCACCCCATATAAAGAATGCCATGTAAACCATTTATTAGCTAAAGATAGTATGCACCCCATATAAAGAATGCCATGTAAACCATTTAATAGCTAAAGATAGTATGCACCCCATATAAAGAATGCCATGTAAACCATTTATTAGCTAAAGATAGTATGCACCCCCATATAAAGAATGCCATGGAAACCATTTATTAGCTAAAGATAGTATGCACCCCCCATATAAAGAATGCCATGGAAACCATTTATTAGCTAAAGATAGTATGCACCCCCATATAAAGAATGCCATGTAAACCATTTATTAGCTAAAGATAGTATGCACCCCATATAAAGAATGCCATGTAAACCATTTATTAGCTAAAGATAGTATGCACCCGTTATAAAGAATGCCATGGAAACCATTTATTAGCTAAAGATAGTATGCACCCCATATAAAGAATGCCATGTAAACCATTTATTAGCTAAAGATAGTATGCACCCCCATATAAAGAATGCCATGGAAACCATTTATTAGCTAAAGATAGTATGCACCCCATATAAAGAATGCCATGGAAACCATTTATTAGCTAAAGATAGTATGCACCCCCATATAAAGAATGCCATGTAAACCATTTATTAGCTAAAGATAGTATGCACCCCCATATAAAGAATGCCATGGAAACCATTTATTAGCTAAAGATAGTATGCACCCCCATATAAAGAATGCCATGTAAACCATTTATTAGCTAAAGATAGTATGCACCCCCATATAAAGAATGCCATGTAAACCATTTATTAGCTAAAGATAGTATGCACCCCATATAAAGAATGCCATGTAAACCATTTATTAGCTAAAGATAGTATGCACCCCCATATAAAGAATGCCATGTAAACCATTTATTAGCTAAAGATAGTATGCACCCCCATATAAAGAATGCCAGGGAAACCATTTATTATCTAAAGATAGTATGCACACCCCATATAAAGAATGCCATGGAAACCATTTATTAGCTAAAGATAGCATGCACCCCATAAAAAGAATGCCATGTAAACCATTTATTAGCTAAAGATAGTATGCACCCATATAAAGAATGCCATGTAAACCATTTATTAGCTAAAGATAGTATGCACCCCCATATAAAGAATGCCATGGAAACCATTTATTAGCTAAAGATAGTATGCACCCCCATATAAAGAATGCCATATAAACCATTTATTGGCTAAAGATAGTATGCACCCTATATATAGAATGCCATAGGAACCATTTATTAGCTAAAGATAGTATGCACCCCCATATAAAGAATGCCATGGAAACCATTTATTAGCTAAAGATAGTATGCACCCCATATAAAGAATGCCATGGAAACCATTTATTAGCTAAAGATAGTATGCACCCCCATATAAAGAATGCCATGGAAACCATTTATTAGCTAAAGATAGTATGCACCCCATATAAAGAATGCAATGGAAACCATTTATTAGCTAAA
Organism: Protopterus annectens; assembly: GCF_019279795.1. Lineage (NCBI taxonomy): Eukaryota > Metazoa > Chordata > Ceratodontiformes > Protopteridae > Protopterus > Protopterus annectens. Next base: position 686,215,781 of record NC_056745.1, on the reverse strand, counting down.
GATAGTATGCACCCCATATAAAGAATGCCATGGAAACCATTTATTAGCTAAAGATAGTATGCACCCCCATATAAAGAATGCCATGGAAACCATTTATTAGCTAAAGATAGTATGCACCCCATATAAAGAATGCCATGGAAACCATTTATTAGCTAAAGATAGTATGCACCCCATATAAAGAATGCCATGGAAACCATTTATTAGCTAAAGATAGTATGCACCCCCATATAAAGAATGCCATGTAAACCATTTATTAGCTAAAGATAGTATGCACCCCCATATAAAGAATGCCATGGAAACCATTTATTAGCTAAAGATAGTATGCACCCCATATAAAGAATGCCATGGAAACCATTTATTAGCTAAAGATAGTATGCACCCCATATAAAGAATGCCATGTAAACCATTTATTAGCTAAAGATAGTATGCACCCCCATATAAAGAATGCCATGGAAACCATTTATTAGCTAAAGATAGTATGCACCCCATATAAAGAATGCCATGTAAACCATTTATTAGCTAAAGATAGTATGCACCCCATATAAAGAATGCCATGGAAACCATTTATTAGCTAAAGATAGTATGCACCCCCATATAAAGAATGCCATGGAAACCATTTATTAGCTAAAGATAGTATGCACCCCCATATAAAGAATGCCATGTAAACCATTTATTAGCTAAAGATAGTATGCACCCCATATAAAGAATGCCATGGAAACCATTTATTAGCTAAAGATAGTATGCACCCCCATATAAAGAATGCCATGGAAACCATTTATTAGCTAAAGATAGTATGCACCCCCATATAAAGAATGCCATGTAAACCATTTATTAGCTAAAGATAGTATGCACCCCATATAAAGAATGCCATGGAAACCATTTATTAGCTAAAGGTAGTATGCACCCCATATAAAGAATGCCATGGAAACCATTTATTAGCTAAAGATAGTATGCACCCCATATAAAGAATGCCATGGAAACCATTTATTAGCTAAAGATAGTATGCACCCCATATAAAGAATGCCATGGAAACCATTTATTAGCTAAAGATAGTATGCACCCCCATATAAAGAATGCCATGGAAACCATTTATTAGCTAAAGATAGTATGCACCCCCATATAAAGAATGCCATGGAAACCATTTATTAGCTAAAGATAGTATGCACCCCATATAAAGAATGCCATGGAAACCATTTATTAGCTAAAGATAGTATGCACCCCCATATAAAGAATGCCATGGAAACCATTTATTAGCTAAAGATAGTATGCACCCCATATAAAGAATGCCATGGAAACCATTTATTAGCTAAAGATAGTATGCACCCCCATATAAAGAATGCCATGGAAACCATTTATTAGCTAAAGATAGTATGCACCCCCATATAAAGAATGCCATGTAAACCATTTATTAGCTAAAGATAGTATGCACCCCATATAAAGAATGCCATGTAAACCATTTATTAGCTAAAGATAGTATGCACCCCCATATAAAGAATGCCATGTAAACCATTTATTAGCTAAAGATAGTATGCACCCCATATAAAGAATGCCATGTAAACCATTTATTAGCTAAAGATAGTATGCACCCCCATATAAAGAATGCCATGGAAACCATTTATTAGCTAAAGATAGTATGCACCCCATAAAAAGAATGCCATGGAAACCATTTATTAGCTAAAGATAGTATGCACCCCATATAAAGAATGCCATGTAAACCATTTATTAGCTAAAGATAGTATGCACCCCCATATAAAGAATGCCATGGAAACCATTTATTAGCTAAAGATAGTATGCACCCCATATAAAGAATGCCATGTAAACCATTTATTAGCTAAAGATAGTATGCACCCCATATAAAGAATGCCATGTAAACCATTTATTAGCTAAAGACAGTATTCACCCCATATAAAGAATGCCATGTAAACCATTTATTAGCTAAAGATATTATTCACCCCATATAAAGAATGCCATGTAAACCATTTATTATCTAAAGATAGTATGCACCCCATATAAAGAATGCCATGTAAACCATTTATTAGCTAAAGATAGCATGCACCCCCATATAAAGAATGCTGTGTAAACCATTTATCAGCTAAAGATAGTATGCACCCCATATAAAGAATGCCATGGAAACCATTTATTAGCTAAAGATAGTATGCACCCCCATATAAAGAATGCCATGTAAACCATTTATTAGCTAAAGATAGTATGCACCCCATATAAAGAATGCCATGGAAACCATTTATTAGCTAAAGATAGTATGCACCCCATATAAAGAATGCCATGTAAACCATTTATTAGCTAAAGATAGTATGCACCCCCATATAAAGAATGCCATGGAAACCATTTATTAGCTAAAGATAGTATGCACCCCCATATAAAGAATGCCATGTAAACCATTTATTAGCTAAAGATAGTATGCACCCCATATAAAGAATGCCATGTAAACCATTTATTAGCTAAAGATAGTATGCACCCCCATATAAAGAATGCCATGGAAACCATTTATTAGCTAAAGATAGTATGCACCCCATATAAAGAATGCCATGGAAACCATTTATTAGCTAAAGATAGTATGCACCCCCATATAAAGAATGCCATGTAAACCATTTATTAGCTAAAGATAGTATGCACCCCATATAAAGAATGCCATGGAAACCATTTATTAGCTAAAGATAGTATGCACCCCCATATAAAGAATGCCATGGAAACCATTTATTAGCTAAAGATAGTATGCACCCCCATATAAAGAATGCCATGTAAACCATTTATTAGCTAAAGATAGTATGCACCCCATATAAAGAATGCCATGTAAACCATTTATTAGCTAAAGATAGTATGCACCCCATATAAAGAATGCCATGTAAACCATTTATTAGCTAAAGATAGTATGCATCCCCATATAAAGAATGCCATGGAAACCATTTATTAGCTAAAGATAGTATGCACCCCATATAAAGAATGCCATGGAAACCATTTATTAGCTAAAGATAGTATGCACCCCCCATATAAAGAATGCCATGTAAACCATTTATTAGCTAAAGATAGTATGCACCCCCATATAAAGAATGCCATGTAAACCATTTATTAGCTAAAGATAGTATGCACCCCATATAAAGAATGCCACGTAAACCATTTATTAGCTAAAGATAGTATGCACCCCCCCATATAAAGAATGCCATGGAAACCATTTATTAGCTAAAGATAGTATGCACCCCCCATATAAAGGATGCCATGTAAACCATTTATTAGCTAAAGATAGTATGCACCCCATATAAAGAATGCCATGGAAACCATTTATTAGCTAAAGATAGTATGCACCCCCATATAAAGAATGCCATGTAAACCATTTATTAGCTAAAGATAGTATGCATCCCCATATAAAGAATGCCATGGAAACCATTTATTAGCTAAAGATAGTATGCACCCCCATATAAAGAATGCCATGTAAACCATTTATTAGCTAAAGATAGTATGCATCCCCATATAAAGAATGCCATGGAAACCATTTATTAGCTAAAGATAGTATGCACCCCCATATAAAGAATGCCATGTAAACCATTTATTAGCTAAAGATAGTATGCACCCCATATAAAGAATGCCATGGAAACCATTTATTAGCTAAAGATAGTATGCATCCCCATATAAAGAATGCCATGTAAACCATTTATTAGCTAAAGATAGTATGCACCCCCATATAAAGAATGCCATGGAAACATTTATTAGCTAAAGATAGTATGCACCCCCCATATAAAGAATGCCATGTAAACCATTTACTAGCCAAAGATAGTATGCACCCCCATATATTTTTCGAAATGCCATTCAGAACCAGTTTTATAGAGCTTCAAGACTTAATGTGACAGATGAAGATTTTGTTCGTTGAGAAAACCAGCAGTGATTTATTAGAAAGGGAGGTATCATATTAATGATATACAGAGCAGCATTAAGGAAGTGAGTAAACAGAGTTGTTTAAAGGCTAAACCATATTTCTCTAGGAGTGAAGACTTTAGAGAAGGACACAGTGATGGGCAGAAAAATAATATCAGAGAAAATAAACAGACTAGAATATCATTTTACCACTCTAAAGATGCATGGATGTATAAAAATATGATAGAGAAACATTGGAATATATTGAGACTAGATAAGAGCATTAGTAGTCTAATCGATGTGAAACCCAAGTATTCACTGAAGAACTATACATCTTTGAAGAGACAGTTATGTCAACCTAAGGTCAGTGATAGGAAGCATGGCCGTATAAGGCCAGCCATAGAAAAAGGTACAAAAATGTGGCAGATGTAATTTTTGTAAATATATAGACAGTACTTATAAGTCTGAACATCCAGATCAATTAAAGACATATGAGTTTGACAGTAATACCACCTGTGAAACAGAGCATTCAGTCTACTTGGCCCATTGCACAGTGTGCCGTAGTTTCTATGTAGGGAAGACAGACAGGTCTCTGAAGGAAAGAATACGCGAACACATTTATGCCATCCATAAAAAGAACAAAGTGAATGCCTTGGCTAGACACACTATTAATAATTATATAGAACATGTTTTAAATTTCTAGTTATAGGGAGAACATATGAGAATATTATTTATTTTATTTATTTATTTTACATTTGTTGACCAGGATTGTCTGACTGAACTGAAGAGCCCTTTTTCAGCGGAGGCGCCTGGAGAAAAGCTCCAACATATTATACAATTTTCATTATAAATTAGCATTAAACAGCAATGTTACATGAATGTTACAAGGCATTAAGCAGCAATACAATGTTATACAGTGTCAATAATCAGGAGTATAGCATAACTATTTCAAGATGTATAAAAAGAAATATGTCATTAAGATGAGTATAGTTTTTGGGGTAAGTGGTTAAAAAAACAGTTTTATTGTGATGTAGTTGCATGAAGGCAAGACAATTACAGTAGAATGTTTCTCTGAGGCAATTTGCTTAATAGATTTTAGAAGACAGTAGAAAGAGTAGTCAAGGAAGATTAGAGAGAGCTAGTGAGAAGAGTGAGTTAAGGGCAGAAAGTAGATTAAGATATGAGAAGTAGGGGATGTTAAGGAGAGAGAGTGCAGTGGCAGGACCAGTGACTTTTAAAGTGCTCTCCGGTGGCTGTCTTAAATTGTTTATGATGTGTAAGGGTCCTGATTTCTAGTGGGAGCCTATTCCAGGCAATAGTGGGGTGATAGCTGTACATGTTGTAACCAAATTTAGACTTGGGTTTGTAGATTTGTAGTAGGTCTTGGTTAGAGCTTCGGAGCGGTCTGGAGGGAGAATAATGGGAGATGAGAGGGGATACTGCTGGGCAGTAGGAAGGCTGGTATAGGATAGAATGGATGATCTGGAGCTGAAAGAGAAGAAGCTGGTGGGGTAATTCAAGCCAGTTTAGGTGTTTTAGAGAGAGACAGTGATGGGATTTGTAAGGTTTGCTGGGCAGCAAATCTAGCCACCTTGTTGTAGGTAGATTCGAGTTTGGTCAGGAGTGCTGAGTTAAGATTTGTGAGAATTTGAGAATTGTACATTAGACTGGGTAGAAGGCAGGTGAGAGAGAGAGAGTAATCTTACCTTCAGAGGTAAGGAATTTCTTGTTATGGTAAAGGAGCCCTAGTTTTGAATGTGTCTTTTTGATACAGTTATTAACATACTGATGACATACCTGTGGAAGCATTGAGGTGTTTAGGTGAAATGGCAGTGGAGTTTTTAACCAGATTGTTTAATGAAATCTTGGAAAGTGAGAGGATGCCTGAGGAATGGAGAAAAAGTGTTTTGGTACCGATTTTTAAGAATAAGGGTGATGTGCAGAGCTGTAGTAACTACAGAGGTATTAAATTGATCAGTCACAGCATGAAGTTATGGGAAAGAGTAGTGGAAGCTAGGTTAAGAAGGGACGTGATGATTAGTGATCAGCAGTATGGTTTCATGCCAGGAAAAAGCACTACAGATGAGATGTTTGCTCTGAGAGTGTTGATGGAGAAGTACAGAGAAGGTCAGAAGGAGTTGCATTGTGTTTTTGTAGACTTAGAGAAAGCATATGACAGGGTGTCTAGAGAGGACTTGTGGCATTGTATGAGAAAGTCGGGTGTGTCAGAGAAGTATGTAAGAGTGGTACAGGATATGTACGAGGGTAGTGTGACAGCAGTGAGGTCTGCGGTGGGAGTGACGGATGCATTTATGGTGGAGGTGGGGTTACATCAAGGATCAGCTCTGAGCCCTTTCTTATTTGCAATGGTGATGGACAGGTTGACAGACGAGATCAGACAGGAGTCCCTGTGGACTTTGATGTTTGCAGATGACATTGTGATCTGTAATGTGAGTAGGGAACAGGTGGAGGAGACCCTGGAGAGATGGAGATATATTCTAGAGAGAAGAGGAATGAAGGTCAGCAGGACTAAGACAGAATATATGTGTGTGAATGACAGGGAGGATAGAGGAATGGTGAGGATGCAAGGAGTAGAGGTGGTGAAGGTGGATGAGTTTAAATACTTGGGATCAATAGTTCAGAGTGACTGTGAGTGTGGAAGAGAGGTGAAGAAGAGAGTACAGACAGGATAGAGTGGATGGGGAAGAGTGTCAGGAGTGATTTGTGACAGACGAGTACCAGTAAGAGTGAAAGGGAAGGTCTACAAGAGGGTAGTGAGACCAGCTATGTTATATGGGTTGGAGACAGTGGCATTGACAAAAAGGCAGGAGTTTGAGCTTGATGTGGCAGAATTAAAGATGCTAAGATTTGAGCTGGGTGTGACGAGGGTGGACAGGATTAGGAATACGTATATTAGAGGTTCAACCCAGGTTGGAAGGTTTGGAGACAAAGCCAGAGAGGCAAGATTACGTTGGTTTGGACATGTGCTGAGGAGGGATGCTGAGTATATTGGGAAAAAGATGCTAAGGATGAAGCTACCAGGTAACAGGAAAAGAGGAAGGCCTAAGATAAGGTTTATGGATGTGGTGAGAGAGGACATGCAGGTGGTTGGTGTGACAGAACAAGATGTAGAGGACAGGAAGAAATGGAAACAGATGATCTGCTGTGGCGACCCCTAATGGGAACAGCCGAAAGAAGATGATGATGATGATGATTAACATGCAAGTCAGATTTAAGCTGATCTTCGATGGTTGCGCCTAAGAACTTAGTACTGGATTCTATCTGAATGGGAGTGTTATTAAGAGACTGTATGGAGAAGGAGGTTTTAATATTTATGAACTTTTTTAGCTAGTAAGAGTAGCAACTTTGTTTTTTTAGGGTTAAGGATGAGCTGGTTGTTGGAGAGCCTTGTTTCAACTAAGTTAAAAGATGCCTGAGTAGCTGAGAAGAGCTTGGAGGGAGAGTTGGCTGTGGTGATGACTGTAGAGTCATCTGCGTATTGCACTAAAGATGACTGAGGACAGGAGGTATAGAGCTGATTAGTAAAGATATTAAAAAGTAAAGGCCCTAGGATAGACCCTTGGGATACACCCATTTTGACAGGGAGAGGAGGGGAGAGTGCAGAGTGCCATTTCACTTATTGAGATCTATCAGTGAGGTAGCTGGAAAACCATGCAACAGTATCAGAGGAGAAGTTGAGGTTATGCAGTTTGTGCAGCAGAAGAGAGTGTGAGACAGTGTCAAAAGCTTTTGAGAGGTCCAAGAATTGGCAAGAAATAAGTTTATGGTCGTCCATGGCTATAGAGACTGTGTTGAGGAAGGATAATAGAGCTGTAGTGGTGCTATGTTTGGGTCTGAAGCCGTGTTGCGTGGGTGTAAGCAGCTTTTCCTGTATTAGATACTGCATAACTTGTTTATGAATACATTTTTCTAGTACTTTAGAGAGAGGGGAGAGGATAGCGATAGGTCTAAAGTTGGAGATTTCAGTGGAGTTACCTCCTTTGTGTATAGGTAGAGTGTAGCATTGTTTCCAGATGGAAGGGACTTTAGATTCAGAGATAGAGTGATTAATTAGGATAGATACAGGGAGAGCAAGAGAGTCAGCTGCTAGTAGAAGAAAAGTGAAAGGAATATTGTCAGCTGATGCTGAGCATGGTTTTAACTGAGAGAGTAGAGTTTTAATGTAGCTAGTAGGTACAGGTTTGAGGGAGAAAGTATTTGAGGAGATAGTATTAGGAGTAGATTCAGAAAAGTTCGAGATCTTAGTAGTAGAGGAGTTTGGGTTAGGGTTTAGTAGCTTAGATATTGAATCGATAAAATAGGTTTTGAAGATAGTGACAGTTTCTTCACATGTCTTGTCTGGGTATGGATTGGGGGAGCTAAGATTACTGGGATGTAATATTTGGTTAATAGAGTTCCAGAATGTTTTAGGATTAGATTTTACGGCTGTGGGAGGTTTGTTATAGAACTCCTTTTTATCTTTGTTTATGTTTTTTTTTTTTTGTCAGATTTCTGAGTTCTTTATATTTTTGTAAGTCTGCAGGGAGCTTAGTTTGTGACCATTTTTTCCGTAATTTGTCTCTGGTTATCATAAGGATACGAGTGGCTTTTGAAAGCCACAGAGATATGGTGGACTTAGTTCAGACTTTGCGAGGGGGACCAAGTGAGTCTAAGATGCTATGGAAGGTGGAGTTAAAAACTAGGACTGCTGCTTCTAGTGGGAGTTGGGTAAGGAATTTCCAGTTTACTTTAGAGAGGAGGGCATTAAAGGTTTCTGGATTGAAGTTTGAGAGTATAAGAGGGGGAGACCTACGGAACATCACTGAAGAGCTTGAAGCGAAGTGGATAGTAAGATTAAGGGCTGATAGAGGTCATGGATTAAGTGAATACATGCCCCTGCATCCTAAGTTAAAGTCTAGGCAGCTTTTTAGGTAAGATGTGCTGTGGAATTGTTCGTATGATAAATAACTGACTTCTTGTCAAAGGCTTGTATGTGTTTTAGAGAACATAAGTGGAAAATGTAAATATGTGCAGATATATTCTTTGCTTGTGATTGTAAATTGAAATGTCCTAAGTTAAAGTCTAGGCAGCTTTTTAGGTAAGATGTGCTGTGGAATTGTTTGTATGATAAATTACTAACTTCTTGTCAAAGGCTTGTATGTGTTTTAGAGAACATAAGTGGAAAATGTAAATATGTGCAACTATATTCTGTGCTTGTGATTGAAAACTGAAATGTTATGGAAATTTGAATTACAATTTAGATACTTTATAAATAGGTTTTTAGAAGTGTATACATTATACATTCAGATTACTAGTTTAGTTAATACCTTGTAGAATGTTGCTTGTTCACATCAGAACAATGTATTGGTTGGTTTTAATCGTGTCTCAAGAGGATATTTAAACCAAGAGCTGTTGTTAAAATGCATTAGACATCTGAAGAAGTGGGATTACCCACAAAAGTGCCTGTGACGAATAAAGATTTTTAGCTGTTTTGCTTTTTATTCTGGATCTGTTTTATGCAGGACAAGTGAGTTTTAAAGCTTTGATGTCAGTCTTGTGTTTTTGCTTTATTATTGTAAACTTCATGTAAGGTTTATACTTAGTTAACTATGTGGATGGCAGGACTGTTTTGGCCTTTGTTGACTCAGTTCTGCATTAAATTTTCCAAAACATCAGTATATTTGCAACAGCATGATAAAATGGTTTATGTATGATGCATATTATACTGTTTAAATATCTGTAATATATGTCTTATTTATTATAGCTGAAATCTATTATATACGTTGTGGTTGGAACATACTAAAATGTATTTATTTTTCTAAAGTGTTAGGCTAGTTTAAATCACTCGGTTTTCACTAATTACTTAATTGGAGGGAAAAAGGTTGCTAGCAGTGATCTGTTTAACACTGTATAAAATGTTTAGGCTTCTGATAGAATTTTATGTCTGATGAAGCATAGGAGTACTACGCGAAAGCGCTTATATGTTTTTTACTAAATAAATAATTTGGTTTTAAGCCGTGCGTGTCTTTTGCCTGCTTGGATTTCTTGCATCATCCTATGTTACCTCATCTCCTTTTATTATCTGCTTCTAAAATATTTTACATACAAATATTCAAACATGGGCATTAATGCCCTTCTAGCCTGCCAATATACCACAACAGTTGTTCCTATAATAAGTGTCCAGGATTTTCTTACAAATATCTAAACTAGTGCTTTCTTTAAGGTAATTTTGTAGTCTGTTCCATGCATTGGCTGTTCTCTCAGAGAACCAATTAGTACACTTCTCATTCCTATAGAACCTTCTACATAGGTGGTCTGATTATTCTGTACTACGTTTTGATAACCCCAAACATTCCCAGAGGTAGTTGTCCCTAAATGCCCTATATACCTGAATAAAATCTCCTCTTAAATATCTGTAAGAGACACTGTACAAGTTCAGATATTTTAGTCTCTCATAATAACTTAAATTGTCATATCTGTAGATGCCGTTGGTATATTTCCACTGTACTCTTTCCAGTTTACTCATGCTTGTTTTCTTATAAGGTTTCTATATTGTTATTCCATAGTCATGTTTGAGTCTAATGTAATTAACAAACAATGACTTCATCATTTCTGATTTTCTAGACTTTATAAATCTTTTCATACAACCTATAGTTCTATAAGTATCATTAACCATTTGGTTGATATGAATAGAAAAACTCAAAAACTGGATCTACCCATATACCCAGGTCCTTAAATGAATCTACGGTTTCAATCACTGTGTGCTGTATTAAATATTCACCTTTCAGTTTATGTCTTGCAAATTTCATATGCTTAGTTTTTGATGTACTTATCAGCATATTATTCTCAAGTGCCCAAATGGTCAATTTAATCACGTTATTTTTGCAGACACGCCCTATGTGTAACACATGTACTCAGTTTACCCAATTTTAGGCCATCTACACAGACTGTAGAACAAGTATGCAAGTATACAAATAAAGAAAATGACTTTATTCATCCCATAAATGGAAAGATATTTATATTTAAAACTTCTGCAATGTGTAACACACAGAATGTTATATGCCTTGCTAACTGTGAAGAATGTGGCTCATTATACATAGGGAAAACTAACTGCAAATTGAAAGACAGAATAAGTTCCCATTTATCAGAAATTAGAAGGGAAGTAGACAACAACTCTTTGTTTAAACATACTGCTTTGAGAGATCAGACCCATTCATTTAAATTTAGAGTGCTACAACAGGTATTTAAAAATGATTGTGGTGGTGATTTGATTACAGCTACAGAATTAGCTGAATATAAGTGGATAAATGTCTTTAGAGCTGATTGCACTCCTGGTCTGAATTTAGTCAATACATAAAACCAATTATTAAAATGCAAAGAATTGAGGTCTAAACTAATATAGCTATTTAAGTTATTAAATATGTCCCAGTTCAGATGCATAGTATATGTATCTTTAATAATTTGAAATTGAGGAAGAACTTGTATGTTTGAAAGCTTTGTTATTTTTATTAAACCTTCATATGTTTTTGTACATTTGGCAGTAGTGTTCATATTTTTTATTGATTCTGTTTTGTGGTTTGGTGTATCTGGATATTTTTAGCTGGACAAGAAAGTTTTTTTTTCTTTTGCTTTTACAGACAGTAGAACATCTCATATGAAAAAGATAGGCCTGAAAGATAAACTCTAAACAAGTAAGGGCCTAGGACAGAGCCCTGTGGGATACCCTGACTGTAACCAAGAATTTCATCTATCCAATTGCTGTATGAAACTTACCATGTCCTATTTGTAAGCCATGTAGCTATCCATCTTATCAAGAGCCCAGCAACACCTAATTGTTGTAATTTATTGAACAGTTTTTTTGTGAATGACTCTGTCAAATGCTGAAGTTAAATCTATATAAATTACATCACAGCACAATTTTTAATTCATAGCTGTTGTTATATTATTATAGAACATCATGTTACAGGAGGTAATAGATCTATTTTAGCATATGCATGCTGATATATGATTTCAAGTCCCGACCTTTCCAGTTCTGACAATAACTTATCCAATATTGCCTTCTCCATTATTTTCCGCAGCATGAAAGAAGACATAAGGGTCTGTATGATTTTGGTTTTGTCCTACGCCCCTTTCCCTTAAAGACAGGTTTAATAAGTGAATATCTTGAGGAGTCTCCCCATATTTATACAACCTAGTAAATAATAGATATTATGATACTGTGAGTTCTTGCTGAAAGGTTCTCAGGTCATTATTATTAATTCTGTCTTCTCCCTGTGTTTTGTTTGGATCCAGTTTGCATAGTTCTTTTTCAGTATAATCTAATTTGATTTCAGTATCTGAGGTTACCTGGATGTCACTAGGACATTTTATCACCACGTTTGTGGAGCCAAACTGTTTTGCATAAGATTTTGTAAATATAGTTATAATCTGTTGTGTCTGAGAGTAAATTTTAGAATCAGTTTGTATGTCTTTACTCCTTCCACATTTTATGTATCTATAAAATGGTTTCCTATTGTGCTCAATATCATTATATACATTTTCTTGAAATGTTTCGTGATCTTGTCTGACACTATGCCTAATTTGTTTGTCTAGCTTGTTTATTTCAGTTTTCATAGTTGTAGTTTGACATCTTTTCCACTTCTTATATGTTTTGTCTCTTACCTTAATCAGGAATCTTGTTCTTATGTAAATATAACCCCCTGATGCTGTATGCCTAGATCCTGATGGTATACATTTTTTTTATTGTTTGCACTCAAATGATTTCTCTTTCAAAACTTTCAACATTCTTTTTGCAGTTTTCCCACTGAACGTATCATTACAGTTAGCTTTACATAGTGACTGTTTTGCTTCCATATAATCTGTAATTAACCTTCTGTGCATTGGTTTAGATTTCAGTTTGGCAGAATTATCGAGCAACAAATTAACCTTTATAACCCCATGATCAGTGCACATCAATGGTTGCAAAACTTAACATGAAGTAACAGTAATTTCTTTAAAAATACAAACAATATCAAGTACGTTCCATTCCCTGGTAGTTTTTTTTTTTTTTTTACATTTTGAAGCAATTGTTGTTCCTGAACATAAGATGTGAATAATTTCTTTACTAATGCTGTTGAATCAATATTATTCCAGTCTGTTTCTGGTAAATTTAAGTCCCCAGCCACTATTATTCTCCCTCCTGTGTTTCATGCAAGAAATGTATGATTTCCTGCAGGTCATCAGCACTTGACTTTGGCAGTCTTTACACTCCAACATTTATTATATATTCGAAGGATGTCTTTATTGTCACAGTTACACAGTCTACAGTATTGGTGTTATCATTGGACATGTAATAATCACAGGTTTATAACAATCTTTAATACCTATCATAACACCTCCACCTGATTTTGAGTTGTAATGTCTGTTACAGTAAGAACATTTATACCTGACAGAACTGGTTTCCAGTTATTGTTCTTTAACCATGTTTCACAAACAATAACATCAATCTTGTGGGAATATAGCAAATTTTCCAGTAAAAAAAAAACTTTATTATTAATGCCCCTAGCATGAACTATTACATTTTTGACTTGGCAAAAATCCTGCCCTGTTTTTGTCAAATATTACAAAATATATGGTGCAAAAATTCTTTCCCTGATCTTGACAAATGCATGCCACCCTGTCTGAACACATGTATGCCCAAAATTGTGCTTTTTTAAAACAGGACATTTTTTTCATGTAGGTATCTACCCCCAAAAATCTTTAAATTCATGTGACCTGACTCTCTCTTCTATTTGTGATTTGTGAAAAAATACGTTCTAACACCAGTACAAGCTATATTATCTATGAGGGATGTAAGTTCCTAATCAGAGAGTCCTTGTGGGTGAGATAATGTATACTGACATGAATAAAAGCAGATCTGTATCTCCTTACATTAAGGCATACTAAGGCTTGTCTCATATCCTCTATTTTTGCTCCTGGCAAGCATAACACTATTGATGTTCATTATCTTCTAAACAAATGTAAGTCTCAGCACCTCTAATAATTGAGTCTCCAATTACAAGAAAATCTTTTCTGACCAGATCTGAAGAATCTTGAAAGTCTAATTCAGTAATATCTGCTCTATCACTTGTTACAAAGGAATGATACTTCTAGTTCTGTTAAATACAGAAGCTGTAATTGTTTCAAATGTTACCATTTTCTGTGTATTGCTCTCAGCCACTACATTGTATCTGTGCAGTGTACTATATTAATTTACCATTACACAACAAAATGGTCCAACAATCACTGATAGTCCACCAAGACTGATCCTTTAAAAGATTAGCACTTTCATTCATACACTTGTGATGAACTTCATCAGATAAAAACACATTCCTAAAAGTGAATTTAAATACTAAAAGCTTCCTGTTCATGTGATCAAAAATAGCCAGTCTTCTGTTAGTTTATTATTTCATTTGCTGTATCACTATTCAGCAATTTTGCCAGTGAGTTTTCTTGCAAAGAAGTGCCATTTCACCATCCTCCTCTCTCAAATCATTTATTTTTTCTAAAACAAAAAAGATTTTTTTTAATTTGTGCAAACCATGAAATGCTTTAAAAGGGCATTTCTCATATCCTTGTTTTTTAAACTATAGCAGTGTAACAAATACTATAATAATGAATGCAAGGAGATAAAATAAAAATACTAGAGGATGAGTGAGTTTAGCTTCCCTAAAACTTCAACAGCTAAAGAGAAAATTCAAATTTTGAATCTAGATGTTAAGATGTGCTCAAGGTCGAAGGACTATGGCAATTTATTGTACTGTAGAGACCTTATAGATCAGCAACAGTTTCAGTCTGTACCTTAAAGACAGGAACTGATAGAGGTGAAAAGAAGCAGAGGCAGCAGTGAACACTTTACTAGAGCACCAAGCGTTAATTGCATTCCGGGTAAAGCATTATAACACTCACATGCAGCTTTACAATACTTAGAGAGCTCTGCCAGAAAATGTAGGAGACAACATTACAGCCAACAGAATAGGAAAGATGTATATTTGTTTTTATTTATTTTACATTTGTTTACTGGTATGGTCAGAGTAGTCAGAGGCCCCTTTCAGAAGAGGCCCAGGGGAAAAAAAAGTTCTACATAAAATTCCAAAATACAATAAACAAAATTCAGTACTACAACATACAAGATACGTGAGCAAGAAGAAATAGGTGGAATTTGCAGAATACACCTTACATAGTAGATTAAAATTAACTGGTTAAGCAAAAGTTGAAATTGATAAGTAATTACATAGATCCGCGGTGGTGCAGCGGTAGCGTTGTTGTCTCACAGCAAGAGGTTCTCCCGTTCGATTCTCAGCTGGAGTGTGGGGAGTGCCTTCTGTGTGAAGTCTGCATGTCCTCCCCGCGGTTGGGTGGGCGTTCGAAAGACATGCGTAAATGTGCATGCCTTCGTTGAAGGTTGAGCGTCATGCTGGCACCTCGGCGTTCGTGATAATCTACTACCAATCATTAGCAGACCAGAGTTACGCTGTGGCGACCCCTAACCGGGAAAAGCTGAAAGACAACAACAGCAGTGTTCCTGTATCCTGTTAGATAATTTCTGCTGGGTTTTGCCAATATAAAAATAAAGGACAAAAAGCAGGAGTTGCATGTTGCAAAATAAGTAACATTGCAACAATTACAATTCAATTCAGTTTGTCAGGACACTGGAATGCTCTAACAAATTTTTGAACTACAACAATTGGTCCTTTGTGAATGTACTGACAAGATTGACAAGAGCCACACTTAACCATGGTCCTGTTAGTCTGTTTCACCAAGATGCTGTGTTCCAGTTGTGATCCAGTATTGCTTCTTAACTTAAAGATGCAATTGAGATGTATTTCCTTCTTGGCTAACTCAGGCCAGATTCCAAAAGTAAAGTCTAATTCCTGTTCATGATTTGCTGCAAATCATGGCATTCATGGGAACAGTGCAATGTCAATAACATGGAGATAGAAGCCTTTGCCCTTTCTGTCATAACATTTACAGATGACCTCAAAATACAGGCAAGCTTGACATCCCTCTTTTGTGTAACATATTCCTGGTTGTAAACTAGAATACGAGGCACAGTGTAACAAACACTAGTAAACGATGAAAACACTGTGGAAAGGACAAACGCACCGGACAACCGAGAAATATGAAAACTTTTATTCCAAGGTTAAACGTTAAACAATCCACCACGTTTTTCGTCCACAACCTGCAAGACTTCATCAGACAAACCACAATTAAATTAACGCACTTTTATATGCTGACAGAATTTAAATCACCCAATAAAATCCATTAAAGACAATCCTCATGAATATATATATAAAAACTCTCATCCAAACAAATGGAATACATTTGAAATACATCGCTGATTTGCAAATGCATATATTTTTATACAGTATTTTAGGTGCTAGAAGCAGTAAATAGTTTATTAAAAACTTTTTATGTATTTTCTTAAAAACTTTTTATATGTATTCATGTATAAAGTTCATATTTTTTTAAAAACAGCGTTTAAACCACAATCAATTCATCAGTGGAGTGATACTCCCATCTAGTGGTCGAAAGTGGTAATTGATACCTTTTTCCCCCAAAACAGAAAACATGAATCGGACATGAAATCAAAACATGTAACATAATGAATATGAATCACCTGAAGATACCCTAATACATATTCTTATTTGAATATTAAACCCAAAAGGCTATTGATCCATAAATATGTGTATAATTCTATTATATAACATAAAATGATAAATACTAAACCTTAAATATATAATATATATAATATATATAATATATATAATATATATAAAATTAAACAGGGTAAACAGAAAAAGTTGTAACCTGAAAAGGGACATTTGGGAAGCCCCCTTACTATCCCTCACAGGACATACTGATCTAAGGACCCTTACCCAGTGCGACTGTATAAAACAGTAAAAAATTAAACAGAAAAAGTTGTAACCTGAAAAGGGACATTTGGGTAAAAGAACTATCCTTACTATACTATTGCCTATCAGGGAAGTGTTCCAGGAATTAGTCAGTACCTCAGCATAATCTGGCTACATAAAGCATATTCCCAGAAATTAAAACTATTTTCTTTCAGAAAGGTAGTTTACTTTAATAAAGCCTGTTCCAACTACTTACAGCTACCTTTAAGACCCTGCAGACTCCGTATTGTAAGCCCTATCTTCTTTTTTTTCCGCCATTTTTAAACCTAAATCAAACAGGTACTGCCCTATTCACCTGCCACATCCTTACATGAAGGTACAATACAAGCTTGTAAATTGTTTAAATTGTTTAAGTTCCACAACGCTATAGCAAATATAATGTTACAATGTACTTAAAGCAAAACCAGTATAGTTTTGTATTACTGGCAAAGTGGCGATACTGATCATTAGGTCTTAGAGTGAAAACCAGTGCAGAGTTGAATTATTGGCGCCTACTAGTGAAGTGTCACTTAAATTGTAATAGATGAAGTTTTGTACTGGCGCCTGTGCTACCAACAGCTAGTGATGTTTGTGCTACCGATATCTACAGTAGAAATAGTGAAGCTTATGAACTAATAACAGCCAAGTTGAGCTATATATTACAGTTAAATAACATTGTGTAGTTCTTATACATCATGTTTGTATGCAATGTATTCTGAGTCTTGACTGCACTATTGAACATCTGCTATAAATATTACTCTGTTAGGAGTTTAACTGCTGTCTTTTCACTATTTATTCCAGGAAGCCCCTTACTATCCCTCACAGGACATACTGATCTAAGGACCCTACTGTATAAAACAGTAAAAATTAAACAGAAAAGTTGTAACCTGAAAAGGGACATTTGGGTAAAAGAACTATCCTTACTATACTATTGCCTATCAGGGAAGCAAGGAATTAGTCAGTACCTCAGCATAATCTGGCTACATAAAGCATATTCCCAGAAATTAAAACTATTTTCTTTCAGAAAGGTAGTTTACTTTAATAAAGCCTGTTCCAACTACTTACAGCTACCTTTAAGACCCTGCAGACTCCTGGCGCCCACCCTGCCCCCATATCCCACCACTACCTCTACATTTATTAGACTGTTAGCCCATCCTTTCTCTTGTCCAATCCTAATCAGCCACTTCTCCTCCCACACTCTCGGCCTTCCTTAACTACCAAGTAAAGTCTTCCGCCTCCTTCTACCCACTGGCTCTCCTCTCGCATACTATGGGTAAAATCACATATACTATCATCCCTCTGACAGTAGTACTCCTACTTATTCCTTACTATTTAACCAGATATGAAAACCAAGCACTTTAGTTCCCCAAGAGTTGCACTAGGACACATTCAAAATTCCCTATCACCCCAACACACATTCTCTCTGCCCAGTCAATACATTGAGTTCCAATACTGTGTATCTTACCCTCTGCCACCCTAAAGCATCTGTAACTAAATCCAATCTTAAGCTGCTACTCAAACTACAAAGACTGTTAGACCACCTGAAAAAATGTATTGCCACAGATGGCGACATCCACCCCAATCCAGGTCCTACCACAGACTCTAACTCCCTAAATTCTGCCCGATTTTCTACCAACTCCCTCCTTATACTCCACCTTAATCTAAGAAGTATAAACAATAAGGTTCATAATTTTCATGCCATGTTAGCTACCGATTCTGACATTATGTGCCTATCTGAAACATGGCTCAAACCAGCTACCAAGGACGAAGAAATTCTTCCACCTGGATATAACATCCTTAGGGCCGATCGGATTAACAAGGAGGGTTAGCTGTAATGTTCAAGAATACACTAAACATCATCACTAATCCCATCCAACCCCAAAATCTCTAATATTGAACTTATTGCCCTAAAAATTTGCCTAAACAACCAAAAAAGCATTAATCTCATTGTAATTTATATTCCACCAGGAAATAATTCAGAAAACCTTGAGCAATTGCTCAGCTGGATAGCTTCCAATTGCCCTCAAGAAACCATAGTACTAGGGGATTTCAACATTGACTGGTCCCTCTGCTCTGCACCCACAAACCCCCTCTCTATTAACTTACATGGTTTCTCCCAAAATATTTCATCTCCAACCAGAAATGGCAACGCTCAACAAAAAGAAAGCATCATTGACTGGATTCTTACCAATAAAGACACAAATAACTACACCACAGGAACCCTTCCCAATGACCTCAGTGACTACCTTATAACCTATATTCTAAAACACAAGTGCCCACCTATAAACCCTCCCTCTTATAGACTTATTAGAAACAAGAAGAAATTCGTCCCAACACTATTTATAGCTGAACTCAAATCCTGTAATTGGTCCACCCTAAAAACTCTACCCCTAGAAGAGAGCGACGCATACTTTAATACCACTTTCCTGAAGATACTTGACTCTCACACCCCAAACCGACTAATCAGAACTAAGGAACGGGTAGCACCTTGGCTTACTAGTGAAACCAAAACTAAAATTAAACTTCGAAACCAGGCCTGGGATAAATGGAGAGCGTCCAAAACCCCACTAGATCGCACCAAGTTTCAACAGCTTAGAAACATAACTAAAGCAGCCACTACCCAAGATAAAAAACATTATTTTTCTCACCTCCAGGATAAACACCAGAATAACCCAAAGAAATTCTGGGCTGGCTTTAATAAGCTCCTCTGTCCGGGTAAATCTACTACCCCCACTCCTGAAAAACTCATTGGGAAAGAACCAGAAAAAATAGCCAACACTTTTAACTCATTTTTTATCGAGACCATCCAGTCCCTAGCCAGTCAGCTTACTACTACCTCCTCATCCGCCACCCACACTAAAGACTCAGTCCACCCAACCTTTAACTTACAACCTGTACCTACCTCCTATATATGCACCCTTTTGAAAAAACTCAAACCAACCACCCTAGCTGCAGACCAACTCCCTGCGGAATACCTTCAAATAGCGTCAGACACCATTGCCTATCCCATATCAATCTTGATTAAACAGAACTATAACTGAAACTACCATTCCCACTATTTGGAAAACCTCATATATCATCCCTCTTCACAAAGGTGGGACCTCAACGGAAACATCCAACTTCCGTCCCATAGCAATATTGTCCCCAATATCTAAAGTCATGGAACGGTGTATTCACAAACAACTATTACACTACCTCACTCATAACAGTCTTCTGTCCCCAACCCAGCATGGCTTTCGCCCCCATCACAGTACAACCACTGCCCTACTCTCCTTTGTTGACTCAGTCAATAACTACCGCAACAATAAATTAATTTCCTCTGCTCTCTTCCTTGATCTATCAAAGGCTTTTGACATGGTCAATCACCAGCATCTGCTTCATACCCTTGAAACCCTACATCTCGGCATCCCAACTATAAACTGGCTTAAGGCCTACCTCTCTTGCAGGCAACAAGCCGTCCTATGGCAAAACAAGCTATCCAACCTACTTCCTAACACCATCGGCGTCACTCAGGGCTCTATACTTGGTCCTCTTCTTTTCTCAGTCTTCATAAATGATCTTCACACAATCATCCCCAATTCTACATGCATCCAATATGCAGATGACTCCACCTTGATCTGTTCTGATGCCTCCCTCCTGAAACTTCAAGCAATAACCCAAAACTGTTTTACTTTAGTTGAAAAATGGTTCTCTAAACTGCAACTCATCCTTAATCCTACTAAAACCAAATTATTACTATTTTTCCCCTCTGCATCTACTCCTCTAGGAAAATAACCTTTGAATGCGGACAACACGTTCCACGTGGAATCCACAAATGGTACCATCATAGTCCCAGTCTCTCATACCAAACTACTAGGTGTGACTATTGATAACAAGCTTAAATTTGATATACACATTAACCAAACCATTAAATCCGTAAACAAGAAACTAGGATCTATGTACAGAATAAAAAATTTCTTAACCCCTCACACCAAACTAACCATTGCTCGCACTCATCTCCTCTCCACCCTCCTTTATGCCTCCCCAATACTATCGTTCCTCAATAAGCATGAACTCAACAAACTTACTGTTGCCTATAATCATATAGCCAGATTTATCACAGGAACACCATATCGTACTCACCATTGCCTCAACCTAAATACCCTTGGCTGGCTAGAACTCCCCATTCTTCTCAAACTCAACCAACTTACAGAAGCTTTTAAAATTATCAACCAACCGGACAGAACCCCCTCACTGAGCAAAATCCTGACCCCCTACTCCAACCTAAAATCTCTCAGGTCAGCTAATAGTCTCCAGGTACTAACCATTAAATCCAATAGCTCTGGAGGCGATGCTCTCTACGCCAACTCCATTGGAAAGCTATGGAATTCCCTTCCTACTAGCCTAAGACTCTTGACCTCGATTAATCAATTCAAAAATCACCTCAAACAATTTCTCAGGTCTCATTGGTCATGCCCATGTTCTAAACCAGACTAGTCTCTATCCCAGAGATTACTAACCCTTCATCTTGTAGCCATGCTTAGGATTATCTATACAATATTGTGATTGTTGTGATTGTTATTTTTACAAATATGTAACTACAATCTCTTTTTCTATTGCCTATATGTCATGCTACTCTATACCATTTGTAAATGTAATTTGTATTCTTTCTATGTGTGGAGCTTTTCTCCCCAGGCCTCTACTGAAAATGGACATGTATCCAGCTAGACTAGCCCGGTCAACAAATGTAAAATAAATAAATAATAAATAAATAAAATATAAGTATTATATAAGTATATTATTATATAAATATATACACAATATATATGTAAATAAATATTGAAACTAGTTAAAATGTAAATATAGTATAAAAAATATAAATAAGTATGTTAAATATATAAATAAATATGAATATAAAATATATATATGAGCACATGTAAACACAATACTGGTCTTGTTACAATTTAGCTGCCCTTAATTTCAGAACTGGGGCAAGTGAGATATAATCGTTCAAACCTGGGAATTTATTGGCTTCAAGAACAATCTGCCAATATAATTCCCGGTATTCGATCTGTGTCTCCCACAGGCCTCCTCTCTCATCCTTCTGAATTTCTTCTAAAATGAAAAATCTATATTTTGCTAGGGGACAAGTGTTGAGATGTTTATATAATGCATTAAATTCTTTCTTGTTTTTAATATCATTTAGGTGTTCGTATATCCTTCTTCTTATTTTCCTTTCGGTCTTTCCAATATAGAAAGCCGAACAAATTTGGCAAACCGCAATATATACCACTCCAAAAGAATTACAGTTACTATGTACCTTACCAACAACTTCTCTCTCTTGCTTCAATATAGATGCTGTGTGAATTGAACATAGATGAACATTGCATACACATACCACATGGATAAGTGCCCCCTATTCTTGTACTTTTCTTCCTCACTCTATGTTGAACTGTCAACCAATCCTTTATATTACGTCCCTTTCTAAAAATAATGTTAAGAGAATCTCTTGATTTGAAAATAACACAATTGAGAAGTGCACCATGAGCTGTATCACGAGAGACACTCCAAATGCTCCAAATAATCCAAAGGTTTAATGTAGTATATTTTTCTCTTAGAATCTCTTGATTTATTTAAATTAAGATCAGTAATATTAAGGAACTTGTTCCATTCTCTTTCAACCACTTGGTAAATCACCCCCGCATCTCCGCTAAAGTCAGTTATAAATGCTTGACTATATATTTTTCCTTTTTTGAGATCTTTCGGCTCTGTTAAATCCATGTCACCAATATTGGGGAGACTGTAATTCAATATAGGTGTGAACCTATTAATTCTCCCTTGAATAATGTCTTTTTTAATTTGATTACATAAATCAAGTGGATAGCCCCTCTCCAAAAACATATCCACCAAAAATTCCAATTCTACCATGAAATCTTGGTCATTAGATGTCATCCTAGAGATCCTTACCATTTGACCCTTTATAATACTACACTTTTGATGTAAAGGGTGTCCACTTTTGAAATGTAGATATGAGTTGGAAAAGTTTTTTTTTCTAAAAACCTTAGACTTGAATTTATCACCGTCTTTTTCTATCATCACATCCAAATAATTTATACTCTGGGTATTCCTTTCATGAGTAAATTTTAAAAAAGAGGTAGTGCCATTAATATATTTAATAAACTCATCTAGCTTTTCTGTACTATCCTTCCAAAAAATAATAACATCATCCAGAAACCGCTTGTATAAACTCCAGCATTCACTGTATACACTGTGATAAATAAATTTGTCTTCCCATGTATTTAAAACCATATTGGCAAATATGGGAGCACATCTTGCTCCCATAGCTACCCCACTTAATTGATGATAATATTCTCCTTGGAAGAATAAATAATTATGTTTTAAAACTAATTCCATCAGGTTAACACAAGTGTAGATTTCATCATCTTTTAGTTCTTGAAAAGATCTTATAGCTTCTTCAAACCACTCTAATCCTGTTCCATGAAACTTATTTAAATATTCCTGGTTGTCCTTCAACAGTGCACTAGGATAGCCCCAGACAAGAAAGTTATCCATAAATATCTGACACTGCTTTGTATAAATGATCTCAATGGATGTTAATCTGGAAACCCATATTAATTGTCCCTTCACAGTGCCATGTTCCTGTCCATAATTGTATCCACTCTTGAAATTTACAAACTGGAATACAATGGCTTCCTATCAATTCTAGAAGACATCTCATCAGTTCCCTTAGTCAATTCCACATCCAAATAATATGGCAGAGTGATGGTCACATTTGAAAGAGAATCTCAAGACAGTGGCAGTGTTCTTTAAATATGATAAAAAATAGTCTAATGACTCCAGAGGGCCATTTCAAATAAAGAACTCATCATCCAAAAACCTTTGATAACCCCATAAAAACTTATATTATTCACTGTTGCACACAAAATTGTGCTCCCAATAACAAAGAACAAAGAATATTAGCAAATGTTGTGGCACAGATTATTCCCATGGCAACTCCACTCAGTTGTTTAAAATAGTCTCCTTCAAATATAAAGAAGTCATTCTGTAAAACTGAAGCTGGACCAATCCAGCCCCAAATTCCTGGGGTATCACAGTAAACAAATCTTTAATGTTGTGTTATTCAGTGACAATATCAGTGGAGTCCACACAGTTTGGCCAAGAATTCCCAAGAATCTTTTATTACTCTGGGAAGTTTGTCCATTAATGTTTTTAACTTCCAATCAATGAAAATTACTACCGGTTGTGTGATGGATCCTTTGGTAGAAATAATAGGTCACATATGGGGATCCATAATTTTTTGTGCTTTTTAGGAATCCCAAAATATAATTGGAATTTGTGATTTTTTTCACTATTAAAAAGTTGAACTTTTGAGAGAAAATGTATCCCTGTTGCAATAGGTCTAATAGCTGCTAGCTCATCACGTTATATGAGTGATGGACCTCATTCAATGAAGCAACATCATAAACTTCATCATTCATGATGCTGGAAAACACACAGGAGGCATAATCCAAACTGTTCATAAATACAATGCTCCTCCCCTTGTCTGATTTTATCACACAGATATCTTTATTGGTAGTTAATTCCTTAAGGACATGTTTCTTCTCCCTCTTTGTGAAATTTGAGGCATATGAATCAGATTCCATAAAAGCCAAATGATGGATATGTTCTCTACAAATCTTTTTGAAACCAGCCAGATTCAGATGTTGGGGGGGGGTCCACTCCACAATGCTTTCTTGCATAACTTATGTCTTTCAGATGTTTCACCAATATTCAGCCTTACAATTAGACCAAAATTGATTTTTATCAAGAACAACTTTAATTTAATCATGGTGTCCACATAGTTGAACTTCCTTAGTAGAATGAAAGAAAACCATTTTCAAAAAACATCCTCATGTGTGTTACTTATTACAAAATAGCTGAATTTATATATATATATAATGTGTTGCTACTAATATTGACCCTGGTTTTCATTTATGCCTGCCTCTGACATCTGCTCCTTTTCCTGTTGTTTCTGTACTTCTTCCCAGGAACAAAGTTGCTGTAGTTGTTATTGTTGTTATATTGACCTCTGTGTGTAGCTTGATAGGCTATCTGCTCTGGTTCTGATAACAAATCTTCATTTTAAAGGTTGTTTCCATTGCCCCATCCCTGTACTACAGCATCATCTGGGTTTGCTGATACATCTTCTAATGTTAACCTGTCCCATGATATACTTTCTTGTTAGCATAGACATTGCTGTCTCTAATCAGTTTCTTTTCTTTCCAGGTCCTTATCACATTAACATGTTTGGACATTTTGTTAAAGACAGCTCTGTAGTCATCCTTCATACTCTTAAACAGTAAATCCTTGTTAATTTTCATATCAAGCTCTTAAGTTTCATTTGTTAACTTTCCCAATCCTATTTCATTGTGTTTAATCAATAACTAACACATATTCCATGTTGCATTCTTGAAAAAAGTCAACAGGTTCCTAAAAAAGACAGAATATTGTGCCGTGCCATTGGGGATCTTTGTAAATGGCAACCCCTTCATAATTTTTTTGTGGGTCCACTTTTAGCCTACAATTGTCATAATTTTGATTTTAATGATCATCCTTTAAACCTTCTTTTGCCACAGACATTGGGCTAACAGTTTAGTTGTTCTAGGATTATTGTCAAAAAAGTTGTTTTAAAATTATTGCACTTCATTTATCGATATTATAGTAGTTTTGCTTATACATTTACCTTCTTTCAATTACTCTTCAGCCTATTGTGTTCCACTTATTCCTTTTCATTTCTGTAAATCATTTACTTTTTTAAGCCCCCTAGTTCTCTGCTGTGATGTTATTCTATACCTCATTTTTTCACTGTGACCACGTCTAATCTTGAATTTACAATTATCCAAACCCTATTTTACTGCTTAGATTCAAATATAGTAACATTTTATTTAAAGTTTGTTCTACCCAATTATTAAATAGCTTCCTTTTTCAGAAGAAATACTGGAAAATGCCAGAGTTTGTCGCAACAAACCTTTACACTATCACAGGATACGTTTTCTCAGTATATATATATATATATATATATATATATATATATATATATATATATATATATTGTTACAATATTCTTTCTATATGTAACATTTAAAAAATCTTGCCTCTCCCAAATATACATTTTTTTTGCTGAAATTCTATATATTCCACTTCATTCTGTCTTATTTTCATGACATCAGTGAGCCTAAATACATACATAAATTCTGTAAATATTTGCCCACAATCAATATTCTGTATCTAGGCCCTGCAGAGACGTCTTCATTATTTCTTATAATGTTCTAATCTCCAGCAATTACCATAACCTTAATGAAAAGATATAACTTATCCCATAATATTCCTTATATCTTGTCACAGTGGTTCAGGTGGAATATAAACTGCAGCCAGTAGAATTCTTACACCCACCCAACAACTCTCTGTGCTACAAATCTTCTCTGTCGATCTTTCATTTGTCCTCAGTCTTTATTCTAATGCTCTTTCTTTCCTTTTCTTTCTATTACATCAATGAACCCGTCCTACCCGCTTTTCTTTACAACACTTCCATGTTATTTATGATTCAGGTATGTTTCTTATAGCATTATTATCTGTATGTTACTAGTATTACAAGTAACACCTTTTCACATTTTTTTCTGACCTCCAACCCATTAATATTTAAGATTAATACAGCTCATTGCAACATGGTAAATGATCTTTTATTCTACGTACATTTTTTTGTTGTCTGTCTGTTACAAATTAGTCTTTCATATGTTGCTAAGGCCTGGAACTCCTTATCTGTACCCAACAGGTCAGTACCCTCCCTGCCATCCTTCAAAACCATGTTTGACTTAATAGCAAAACATTGGTGCTGTTCTTGCTCAACACCAGGTTAAACTATATCCCCAAATGTGAACAAATACCTATTTATACCTTATATCTCCTAACATCTCCTTACTCTCCCTTCTTTACTCACTTCTTTACTGAAACATATTTATCTCCCCTGGCTTTCTCTCTAAATATACCATAAACCTGATTTTGTCTCACTTACTGTTGCAATTCCTCTTTGTATTATACTGACTTACTTTTACTTTATCTATAAACTGGCTAAAATTTCTATATTAAGTCATTGTCATATAACTTATGTTTATTTTTAACCAATGTTTTCATATTAAGTCTAATTTGGTATAATTATTTTAAGTGTAGTTGTTTTTTGCATTATCTTTAAAGAGTATAAATTTATTGTTCTTAAAATGTTTTGTAATACTTTGGAGGTTTTTTTCCCGGACCTCCACTGAAAATGGTCTCCTAATCAGTCAGACTTTCCCAGTAATCAAATGTCAATAAACAGTCTGTTTCTATCATTTTTGTGTCACTTTATATGTCGTTTATCACACAAAGTACAGTGTTTTATTGGAAGCCAAAAAAAGAAGGCTGACTTTGCCAAAACTATAACCAAATAATAGTTATAAATAAGTAAGAAGTAAACAATACACTTTGCAACAGTACACAGTTTAGTCTGCTGGCTGTATCAGTAACAGTACTCAGTACAAGTGCTTTTCTTGGCTGACAGTTATTAAAATGTACCCTCCGGTGAAACACTTGCTCAAACCAAAGGTCTCTCTTGGAACAAAATTCTCTCTGTCTCTGGAAAGACACAAACCAAACAATACAGAGCTTATTATTACCAGGGATTTCACAGGTGAAACAGAAAGTTTAGGCAACTCCAATATTCAACTACCAGGACTACCACATGAAATCCAGGACTTTAAACCTTGGAGGTGACTGCTTTTGCCTTGGTTTGTGTCTTTTTTCATGAAACATCTCCAGACTCCTTTTGATTCTAAACCCAAATGTCTCCTGGCCTTAAAAAATACAAGCACTCAGTTGATTCCCACCACCAGGCCTTCAGGTATTGTGGCTTAAAAGAATCAGTCCATATTTTTTGTCTAATCATAATCTTGCAAACTGTAACTCTGCTTTCCCTTTCAGTTAATGGTCTACAAACCTATTTTTGGCTATGACTCATTAAAATGGCCCCATGTATGTCTATATCTAATATCAGTTGCCTGTTAGACATTCTTCTGGCGAAATCACCACAGTTATGTTAGAACATACATTTCATCACACCTGTCCTTCAAACTAAACTACTGCATACTATGTATATACTAGCAGTAAATTACTGAGCAGTGTCAAACTGTACGGCTTTCTTACTGTTCACCAATTACTACAAAGCTGCTACAGTAAATTGTTGTTGAACGTAATCTACCACCTACCATACTTTTTTGGAAACATTAGAAATGGCTGCATACAAAAAACTTTTACCAAGGCATTACTCTTCCACTGTAAAAAGGTGGCACCTCAAATTCAGTGGCCAACTATTGCCAAAGAGTCCTGCTATTACCACTTATCAAAATATTAACAAAGTGATGCATAAATGAATGCCAGACTTTTCTGAGAGTCTAACCATAGGACTTCAGCTCTAGTACTGGCTTTATTTGAATGGATCCCTCTCTAGCAAGTCTGCTATATTTAGCACAGAGCTATATCCACATGGGATCTTTTGTTCAAAACTTTGAGCGGTGTGGAAAGCCTCAAAATGTGAGATATAAGCTTTTTATCAAAAGGGAAGGAAAAAAGCTTTTATTTAAATTCTTCTTAAATATTTTAATTTGCATTTATAGTGACCTGTGTGTTGATACTTTTTTGTACCTCTCTACTTTTTGTCCATGTTTTAGCCAAAAAAGTTATCTGTTTACATTTTCTAGGTTGTTCTAGGACCTTAGTCTTGTAGCTTCATTTGTAGTTGTAGTAAGACTGTGTATTACTGGAAGATTTTAGCATTGTTTATACATTATGCTGCACTTCTGTTTACATAAGTAGAATCACATGGAAAAGGTAGCTTTTTTGTATTTTAAATCCAGTCTGGGGCCTCAGTCTTGTAGCTTGATTCACACTTGTGGTAGGGCTGTGATCTACTGCTAGATTTGAGCCTCATTTAATCATTTATTACAGCACTACTAGTAAGCGTCTGCATAGTCTGGTTCATTAATCTGTATTGGGATTACAGTTGTGGCAGTATTGCAAATTCTAAACCAAGAAGAAACTTTGCAGTGTGGATGGTGTGAAGTTCACTCCTTGAATTATGTTATGCACCTAGTTCACTAATAATTGAACTGTAAAATATGTACTACAAAATAATAAAATGGAAAACAGTAGGCAGTCCACAGTTGAGTTAAAAATGGAATATCTTTTATTGAAGCACACAAACAAGTGATCATAACTGAGTATAATGGAAAATATCAAAAACATTTGTTATTTATACAGAATCAGGTTATTTGGACCAAGGGAGTGATTACAGAGGGTGGTTCTGTTAAGAGAAATAAAACCTTTAAGCTCATTCTTTTAACCAAGTCCCCCTTCCCCCTTAACACCATAGTGTAGACTGAGACTGTGCTACCTCAGAACTGAAACTAAAAAGCTAGGGACAAATTAAAATATACAAGAATAGCTTGTTAAGGCTAATTTACTAATCCAAACTTTATTAATTAAGAAACTAATTCACTAACAAAATGACTAATTAACAAAAAGATCTACCACTAAATATCTATCAGAATAAATATTAATATTTATAAACTGAAACACTTTTAACAAAGATTGCTTTCATACCAAATAAATACTTCATCAAGTTTGTGTGTAAAAGACATATCGTAATATTAATGAACACTTTATAATTTAATATATATAAGATTATTTTTTACATTAACTCTTTCTTCACAAATATATATTTTGGCTTTTGCTGTTTTGTGTTCTTGTATAATTTGTAAAAAGTTAAAATCTTGTGTATTGACTACTTTTTGCTGTTGTATGCTTTTCTTGGCTGGTGGGGGCTGGTGTTTTTTACTTCTAAAAAAAAAGTATCTTTGATTGGGTTTACAGATTACTGGTTTTATAATTTAATATATATAGCACTTTGTTCATTGTTTCTTTTCACAAATCCTTGTCTGTTGTTTTTATCTTTTACTTTATTTTTGTTTTATTATGCTTTTATATTTTATTATATATACTGAAACATTTACTCTGTGTAATTATCTCTAATGCTTATGGGGCTGGTTCTTTTTATTGTTCTGTAGTGCTTTTGCTGTCTGTTGCTATTTTGTAATTTGTAAACTCTGTTTTCTTGTCTGTGCAGCTTGATTGTGTTGTTTTCTTATTTACTTCTTGTTTGTTAGTTTGCATGGAGTGCTTCTTTGGATATTTTTTTTTTTTAATTTTGGTTATAAATATAATTTTCTGTATATATTTACTTTACACATCATCTTATCTTATTTTTATAGTTAAATGTTTCTGTTTTTTCTTATATGTTTGTTGTCAGGCTTATTTGTTTAAACTGTCTTTTTTTTATAATTCTTAATTGGTGTTTACTTTGTTGTCTTTTCAGAACTGTTCCTGTCCCTTTTTACTCCATCCATCCCTGTATTTGTCTTGTCATGCTTTTATACTCTCTCCCAGTCTAGTGTCATTCCCTCTGTCTTTCTAAACCTCCCAGTTTTTTTCTTTTCTAGTAAACTTTCTTTTCTTTCTGACTGTCTTTCTCAAACATATCTCTTTGTTCTTTTCCTTTCTCAAAAATTGTGTTATAACTTTTTTTTTTTTATGTGTTGATTTTTTTTCACTGTATATTTTGAATAATTGTATTTTTTTTTTTCTTTACTGCTTATTTTTTCTGCATCTGAGCCTGTTTATATTTTTTTTTTTGATTTGCTTTTTTTTTTTATATTTGTTTTATTTATTTACTGCTTTATTTTTTTGTTGCTTAATTTTTATACTTTTCTAATTTATTTACTGTGTGCTAGCTTTGCTTAACTGTTTTATTTATTTTATTTCTGTTTAAAACCTATTTAAACTAAAAAAAAAAAAAAAAACTTCTTTTGTTATAGCATTTTTTATTTGTTTAAAAATTTAAAAAAAAAAAGTTGTAAAACCTCCTCTTGTTTTTTCCCTTTTACTGGATCGTTTAACTGTTTTTTTTTTTGAAGTTTCTGGTCTGTTTCTTTGTTTATTTACCTGACTGATTTCAGAGTTTTTTTCCGAATTGGTGGTTTTTTCAGCCAGCTTACCAGTTTCCTGTTGTTACTGATTTTTTTTCCTTAAACCAGTTGTTGAGCAGCTTTTAAAAAAACCTAAAAGTGGTTTTTTTCCTCCCTGCTTTATTCTCCTGTCAGCCCCCCTTCAACCAAGCTGATCCAAATCAGGTAGGCCTGTTTATGGTGCTCTTCCATCAGAGAGCTAGAAGAGTGATTTGCTTACAGATCTGCATTTTTTTAGATTTATTGCATTTTTAGCTGTTAGTAATGGCATTTCCAGTGATTTCTAGCACTTATTTTGTTTATTTGTTTGCTAGATTCATTCTGTTTTATTTTGCTTTTAATTGTTTTTACTTTAAGCTGTAGGTAGCATTTTTTATCTGCTGTTTTCTTGCTACTTTTTTTTTTAGGCTGTTTACAACATTTTTTTTTTTACTTTAAGTTTTTTGTCATAGTGTGAAATTGTTTTGTTTAGGCTCTTTTTCGCCTTATCTTTTGTTTTCATCAGTTTTATTAGTCCACTTTTTTGTTTTTTTTTTGTTGTTAGTGCATTAAACTGCATTGAGCTTGTATTAGACACATGAAAGTTTTATTTCACCAGTGGGAGGAACTCATTTACCAGCTGTCTTTGGCTGCTGATTTTGGCCTCAGAAACTATTAGTCCATTGGTCGCTTTTGCTACTAAAGAGGCTTCAGCCCCTTGAGCTGTTGACGCCCGGCGGTGAAGTTAGCGTTAGAGACTAGTTTATGTTAATTCCATTTGCAAAGCGTATTACTGTTGCTTAAGAGACCCGCTATAACAAAATCTACAAACTTCAAATTTTCCCTAAGAAGTGAAGTTTTCACATGTGTTGTAGTGCTAAATTCCTCATTATATCCTATAACTGAAAAGTTCATCTCTAAATTTTTTCTTAGACCTTTCTAACTCTAAAGTATAGTAGCACTCTACCAGCCAGTACTACTAACTTCTTACTCCAACCTGCTTATAAAACTGACTAATCTCTCCTATCAACTCTGTTACCCCCAAGCCCCTTGAAGCCTCTTACTTGATCTACTTCCTATTGAGGCAAGGGATCAGTCTCTAGTGTCTCAGAATATCCTCCTTTTCTCCTCTCCAGCTCAACAAATCTATCCCATGCAACTATGCCACTCAGGAGGAGGCTGAGCCTCAACACATGACATACCCAACCAGACCCACAAGTTAGAGAACTTCACAACACACACATACTAGTCACATGGTAGGCTCCTCAACTCAGATCAAAACATACCTCCACACACACACACAAAATACAGCACACACCATACAACAACCAAAACCTCAGACACACAACACACAGACACACCCACACACAATCTCAAAAATCTACCAAAACAGAGCCCACCACCCCAAAGTCAAAGAGTCCACCACACAACACATTACCAAATGCATAACATGACACACACATCACACCAAGCACAACACTGAGCACTTATGCGGTCACAAATCAAACACCACACAAGGACACATGGTGATTAGGTCACACCACAGTTGTCACGCCACCCAACAATAGAGGCCAACTCCAGGTCCCTCACCAGCACGCTGTCGTCATACAACAGTCCGCCTGTCACGCATGTACCTCCAAACACTACGCATGCCTCAGGTCACATACAAACCAGTCCACAGTGATGCTGACCTTGAGGAGTATCCTACCCAGACCTCTCCCGATGACAGTACAGAGCAGATGACATGAAATTACAGATGCTACAGCTCAGTGATTAGGCTGACCTCCAATTCCTCAAAGCTGACAGTCTCTCAACAGTGCAAATGACATCCACGCTGCTTCTCAAAATAGGACAAGCTGCCATGTCCAGCCCTGCCCATTGGTGGGCCTTCTGCCCTGGATCCACCCATGTCCAATGCTTGCCCCCAAGGTGCCTTTTCCTAGGTGGCATGGCTTAGAACACTTGGACCTAGGCAAAGGCCACAGAAAAAAAAACAAGCCAAGCAGCTCAATCTGCCAAAAGCTAATTCTCGCCATTTTCTAACAAAAAAAGGAAAAGCGCCCATAAGAGTGATCTCAACCTGTCATTGCAGAAGTGAGAGGCTGTTCACCTGAGCTGGTCAAAGCCATATCATGCCCGCCCCAGGCCACCTCTCATGGACTTCAAAATCTGGACAACACACCACCCAACAGGACACCAGGAACTAAAGAGCACCCCCACCGACAACAAGGTTGAAACCAACGAGACAAGAAAGGAGTGCCATCCAGGTGCACTAAGAACCATCCCTCAGGACATCTCTGCACTGACCTCAACTGCAGGGCTTGCTCTCAAACTCAGGGAACCTCAGCATGGCCCTCCTGCAATATGTGGGGATAAGACAGTCCTGACACCAAAACCCTAGTGGCTTCACACGGCCTAACTCAGGATGTGGACAACACTCTACTAAACACAACACACCTCTAACCCAAGATTCCTCCTCACTAACTCAAATGCCAACTCATCCCACTAGACCCAGGATCCAAACTTGGAAAACATCATACTTATCACTCAAGACAATGCCACATGGGATCAAACAACTTACCCAATCAAAGAGAAAACATACTTGGTGAGATCTCAACAACTAATAATCTGTCACACTTAATCTTCAATCACCCTGAACAAAAAAAAAAAAATAAAGCAAAACAAATCTTCCAGTCTTCATCCACACATCCCCAAAACTAGAAAAAACTTCCTTTATCTCAAATTCACTTCCGCTGAGCCAGTGGTAAACATTATCCAACGAGCTGAATCTAAAATCCTGTTTCATAACCCACAAAATGGAGGAGGACAATCACTCTACAAACCCGAACATCTGTATGACTCTACCAGCCAACAAAACCAACACTCTCCCAACCTGGACCTCCTCTGTAAAACAAAAGAGCAAATCCAGGAGGAAGCTACCACAAAAATAGCAAGCTCTACAAAAAAGGAGGAATCATTATAAGTAAAGAATAAACTCAAAAAAGGTAAGAAAAAGGCAAATTTTATAAGAAAAGACAAAAATAAAGCCTAAAGAACCTAATTAGAAGAAACCTAGAGAAATTATTAAGATAAGCTAAGAATTACAAGACAAGAACCTTTGAAAATTCATGTTCAAAATGAAACCTAAACATAAATAACATAAATTCCCAGATATATAAAGGAAAAGAACCCCCAAATGTGAAAATTACTGAACCTACACACAGGTTCAACCCCTAAACACAGAGAACTCCCCCAAAGGAACCTCCCCAACTGCCAGAAATCTAGCTTCCCAGGGCATGATGGGGCTGACAGGTCCAGCTTCTGTGGATGGTGCCCCGAACTGTGTGCTTATGAACTCAAGGCAGTTTTATCCCGGCTCCACCCAGGAAACTGAACTCAAGGAGGGCGACTCACTGTCAGCTTACTTCAGTAATTCGGTGCTAACACCATGACTGCCTGAGTGCAGCCACAATTAGAGCGCGACTGTGGTCCCACTTCACTTGAGGCGTGACCCGCTCCAGAGGAGAGAAATTATAATCCATTAGGCTGGACTGCAATTAT
Source organism: Protopterus annectens (assembly GCF_019279795.1). NCBI lineage: Eukaryota > Metazoa > Chordata > Ceratodontiformes > Protopteridae > Protopterus > Protopterus annectens. The sequence continues at coordinate 686,181,373 of NC_056745.1, read as the reverse complement.
CTGCAACAACATGGAGATGGACCCTGTCAAAGGCATAAATCCTGAGCAGCAGACTTTGAACTTTTTTAAGACAGTCTTCAAGGCCTTTGAGTCAGGAAAGGCAGTCCTGTTTCTTGTCCCCCTCTCCTACCAGGCTTCTTCAAGGCGACAGCCACCACACCCTCATCACATGGAAAAACTCATCAGCTTGAATGTAAAACCAGGTATCATCACCAATCACAATGCCCCAAATGTAACCATCACACAGAGTCACTGGGTTAAGAGAAAAACCCAAGTCAAACATGGTGCTAAGTGCACACAAGTGTTGTCACAGGGCTCAGTCCTGGGTCCACTCCCCACAGGGCCTCTTTTCTGGAAGTCAAAGCAAAACAGGAGGGTTATGTTTGACAGCATTTTAGTTCTTGGCAACTGCCACACAGTCGAAGAAAAAACTGGACAATAAAGATATCTCCAGAAGGGCCTCACACAGAAGTGACAAATGAGCCAGAGCTGGGCACAGATAGCCAGATGCCAAAAAAATAGTAGTCAGCCAGAGTAAAAAAAAAAAGTCATACCTCTAGCTACCATCATATAGCCAAACTAGCAGCAGCAGAAAAAAGTCATCAGATAGAAAATCCACAGTGACACTAGCACCCCTTGAGGAAAAAGTTGACTGAGCTCAGGAAAGAACCTTTAAACCTTCTATCCTAGTTTACCATGGTTTCAAATCTAGATCAAGCTCAGCATGAAAGGATTCCACTCATCATCAAGGTACACATCTAGAATTAGACCCCTAGTAGTAATCCCTCTGTCACCAGACACCTGCTGCAGCTTCTGCAGCTTGAAAAGTTCCTCACCAGTTCCTCAAAGGATACTAAAGGTCTCAAATATCTCAAAAATATGTTTATGTGAAGAAAGAACTCAGCTCTATTCAGTCTCATACTGCTTCTGCTCAGTGTGAGACATATACTGATATCCATAACCCAGTCAAACCCAATATGCTTTGAATCAAAAAATCTAGAAAAAAAATCTAGATCCTCAGAAGACAAAGAGATGGAGACTTAAACCTTGACAGGCGTTGGCTAGAGGGAGACACAGATTCATCACCAGAGACTCCTATGCTGTGGAACAAAATCCCCGGTAAATATGCTGCCAGAGGGAGCTGGCCTTGTTCAAGAGGAATGAATCCAATGGAATGGAGATATACCCCAGATATACCACCCAGGATACAACTTGACACAGCTTGACAGAGGACAAGAAAATGATAGGCATAGTTTTTATTCAAACTAAAGGGGTGGCGAAAGCCACATAACTATGGGCTAGGCTTATAAATGCCCTTGGGCAGATAGCCTAGTATGAACCTATGAACCTATGAACATGTAAATCTACAAGTGAACACCTAAGTAGGCTGAAAACCATAGCTGCAATTGTTAAGTGGAAATGCAGTGAAACGTGTTAAAAATAAAGCATTAAGGCCCTGGGAAATGTTCAAGTGTGGCATCTAACTAAGAAAGCACTTACCCTGTAGTTTGAATGAGTAAACGTGCACTCAAGAGTACCAGTAAACACCACAAATGTCAATAATGTTCATTGTAAAATATTTATAATGTTTGATATTTGTTTATAACAATATTAGCATGTATAATATTAGCATGTAATCTCAGCATTATCAGACTTTTAATAGTCTTTTAAACAGTGGGGCAGTTTTCTGAGTTCTAGTATGCTTTTTATGTAGCAATAATAATTAAGCCCTGGTTTTCTAAAAGAGTTCAGTTTCAGATGCCACAGTAGTTCATGTTTTTCTAAAAGATTAGGGATTTCTCCTTTCAGTTCCAAAAGGTCCACACAATCAATATTTTGAAATTTAAAGCCAGCATGCCTTTTGTGAAGCTGCAGGTGCCGAGCCAGTGCATTATTCTTGCACTTAGCTCTAATTTAGGAAAGATGGCCAGAAATGCTCCTTTCAAGTCTGTTGAGTATTTTCCCCATATAAAATGCTTCACAGTGATTGCTACATGCCCTGTAAACCACCTGCATTGAGTTACAGTCACCTGCTGTGATGGTTTTAATCAGTTTCTTTAAATAATGGCAGAAGCACGTCTCCCTCCTGTATGTGCTGACAAAAGACACAGTTGGCTCCACACTTACTGGTGCTTGTATCCAATTGTCTGGGCCTACCTTCAACCCAATTCCTGATGTTTCTGGCTTTCCTATACACAAAGGAAGGAGCTACTCCAAGGATGTCCATTAAATATTAGGTTTTAGTAATTATGGCCCAGTTCTCTCTAATAATAATATTAATGTTATTGTGATAGTCAACAGTAAAAGTCAAGATACAACTGTCTTTAGATCTGTTGTCCATAGGTTTCTTTAACATCCTCATATAAGGACTGTTTATTGCTGGTGAATTTGTACTTTTTTAGCTCAATTATAGGTTCCAGAATGCTTCTTAATATATTGATTTCATATCCCCTCACCAAAAAAAATCATTTTCAAGATCATTTAGGTTCTTCAAGAATATTTCCATTTTCATGGTGATCCTAGCCAATCTATAGTCTTGGGACTTAACAATGTTAAATTTTGTCCCAGACGGATGGAGACTCTTATTATGTAGCAGGGGGTTTATTCTGGTGGGTGTTCTGTAAAGATCTGTGTCCATTTTACCTTGGTCCAAGTCTTTAGTAATCTGCGTATCTAAGAAGACTGCTGAAGTGAGGCTGTGGGAAGAAGTGAAATGCAGGAAGCTTGTAGTTTAATTCAGATAGTTGATAAATTTTCTAATTTAACACTGTCTTCTTTCCACACAATAAAGATGTCATCAATAAAGTGCAGATGCACTGTGATATGTTGCATGTACTCTCTGTTGTTAAAAACATAATCCTCCTCCCATTTGCCTAGGGCTGTGTTGAGTAGGCTAGGGGCCACAGCTGTCCCCATGGTTATATCAGTCTTTTGTTTATAGTAATTTCCTTTAAACATAAAAAAGTAGCTAAGCACCATATCTAAAATTTTGCCTGTTCTTTTATATTTTTTTCAAATATGATGTTTATTTGTTTTTGAAGATCAGACACACAAGTTACAGAGCAACAGTTAAAGCAGTGCTTACAATGGGAATGTAGCATGTTTTGAGTGTACATCCAGTTACAAAGTAGCATTTAAACCCAGATTTTTTTACTATGAGTAGTTATTTATGTTTGCAATACTATGAATAGAAATTTATGGAGATTGTATACCCATTTAAGGAGCAGACAAGCTAAGTTATAAAAACCCAAAGAAATAATAATAAAAAAAAAATATTTACAATATTTACAGTTTGATGTCACCCTGAGTTTTAAGTTTAACTAAAGTGGATGAAAGGGAGGAATTAAAGGTGAGAAGAGAAAGTAGAAATATCAATGTTTTTTAGATTTGGCCTTCAGTTCTGTTTTTGGAATAATGTATACTCAATAAGTAATAGTATCCAGAAGAGAACTCAAATATTTCTGATAATATGAAAGTTTATTTTGATTTCTTGTAACTAATTTATGTGACAAGATGTATTTAGTAGCCATATTCTTGAAACTTTTGCATGTAACTTTGGACCTATCTAACCAGTTTTGGCAATGTAAAATTTTAGTAATGCACACATTGTAATTAAGATATGTTTATGCAAGTAAGTGAGGTTCTCAGGAATTATATGAAGGATTGCAGTTTCCCATGAAAGAGTTGATTTATTGTATCCTATTTTCTCCAGTTTGGTTCTTAATGAACACCACAGTTTATAGACATTTTACAGTTCCAAAAAACATGCAGGGTGTCTGCCAACACTGATGGACAGAATGAGCAATATGGAGAATATGAGGGATTGATTTTATTGAGTAGAACAGGTATATAATAAGCATTATTGTTTATCATGATTTGAGTATATATTAGGTTTTTGAAAGGAGCAAGCTTTAGAGTATACTCCATTGCTAGGATTTTTTGTTTTGGGGTGATATTGCTATTTCTCTCATCCCAGTAGTTAAAGAATAGGAGCGAATTCTGGAATTTTACTGTTATTATTATTTTGTAAGCATTTGATAACATTTTGGATTTGTATAGTAGAGTTTTTAGGATTGTTTAAGTTATGTTAATATCTTGTTCATTAGTTTTTAAGTTTGATAGTTTAGAATTAACTAGAAGAAATATTTGTCTAAGTATTATGTCATACTTTTTGTTCACTCCCAAACTATCTCTAATACTAACCACCTTATGTTCTTTTAGCTGATAGATTTCCCAGACTGTGATATTTTTTATTTGGTGGTATTTGTTTAGATCCAGCATGCGGTTATTTAGTTTTAAATTTGGATTAAGCTGAATAGGTTGTAAAAAATCAAGGGTATTCTCAAGGTGTAGGAATGATATCAATTTTTGGAATATTTTAATTTTATTTTTAATTACGGGATATATTTTGGGTGTTTTAATGATTCCTTGACTAATAAAGGGGCTCTAGGACTGATTTTTGATGAGTTTATATAGTGATAATATAATTTGATCCATGGAGTGTACCATTCACAGTTTGAGGGGTTATAGTTGGCTGATTGGAGGAATCGGCTGGCATATATAATATCATGATAAAATTGAAAATCAGGTAATTTAAGTCTCCCCTTTTCTTTAGGTAGAGTAAGTTTGTTATAGTTAATTCTTGTAGTTTTTGGATACCATATGAATGTTCAAGTTCTATTTTCATTTTAGAAAAAACTTATTTGGAATGTTCAAAATGATTGCATTTAGTTGGTATAGGATTCTAGGGAGGATATTCATTTTTATAATAGCTGATCTGGACAGGGGGGAGATTTTTAAATTTTTCCATCTGGAGATATCCTTCTCTATATTCGACCATGTTTTATAAAGATTGTCATTTAATAATTCTTTATGAGTGCATTTAAACTGGATGCCCAGGTATTTTAGAGAGTAGTTAACTTTTATACTTGTTTCTGGAAAATAAAACTCTTTGTGTCCAAGGGGGTTTAGTGGGAAGATAACAGATTTAGTTGGGTTTATTTCATAATTTGATAGTTTGGTAAACTTTTCAATAGAATTTAGAATTTTCTCTAAGTCAGTGTTTGGTAATTCAAAATAAATATTTAAATCATCAGCAAAAGCTGTGAACTCAAAATTTGCAGAGCATGCCAGAAAGTTCTTTGATTTATTAGGAGCAATAGAGGTTCTATGTAGAAATTGAACAAATAGGGGGAAAGGGGACTTACTTTTCTTGTTCCATTAATAATTTTAATCAGTTTTGATTGCTTTTTGTTTATATAGAGTGCTGTAGATGGATTTTTATAAAGCATTTTAATCATATCTATAAATTCCTGTGGGATATTGAATTGTTGTAGTACTTTGAAGAAAAAAATTAGATTGACTTTATCAAAGGCTTTGGTTGCATCTACTGACAAGGCATACTTTGGGCATCCCTCCTTTGCCAAAAGGCAAATTAATGAGTCTATGGTAAGCGTATTATCTCAGACCTGTCTATAACTCATGAAGCCCAATTGTTCAGAAGATATTATGTGTGATAATACTTTTTGAATTCTATTTGCTAATATCGAGGATAGTATTTTAATGTCAATATTAATGAGAGCAATAGGTCTGTAATTGTAAGGGTTTGAAGTATCTGAACTGGGCTTGTGGATAAGAATGCTCTTTGAGTTATTAATATATGGCTCAGAGATACCAAATCTAATAATATAGTTATAAACTTTTAGCAGAATGGATGATATTAACCGGCTAAATTTCTTATAGAATTCCGCTATAAAGCCATCTGGCCCAGGATCCTTGCTTGGTTTCAGTTTGTCAATTGCTGATTTAATTTCATCTATTGCAAGAGGGGCTTTAAGAGTATTGTTTTGTGTTTCATTTAGAAGTGGGAATTTTAAATCTTTTGTGAAGTTCTGATAAAGATTTAATCGAAGTTGTTATTGTGGGCCATACAAATCTTTGTAGATCTCTTCAAAGGCTTTGATGATGTCAAGATTTGAATTTAGGGTTTTGTCTTTGTATTTTATTCTGCTTATTTTTGGGGGAGCATTTATTAAGTTTATTAGTCTTGCTAGGATTTTTGAGGGTGTTTGGGCCCATTCTGCATATTTATGTAATAATTTATTTCAGTGATTGAGTATTGTTGTGTTTGTAGGGAGTAAATTTGTTTCTGTAAATTGCTCATGTGTTGTTCTAATTCTATGGAGTACTTTGAAGATCCTCTTCTACTAGTTTCAGTTTATTTTCTAGATTTCTTATTTTTCTTTATTTTGTTTTTTGTATAATGCTACCTTTTGAATCAATATGTCTCTAATTACGGCTTTTGTTGCTTCCCATTGAACATCATAGGGTATGTTAGATTTTGTGATATTTTTTTCCTGAGAGAGGCTGTTTGAAATCTGTTGTATAACCTCTTTTTTTCAATTAAATTAGGATTTATGGACCGTTCTGAAAAATTTTGATTAGCATGGTTGGATTTGTAGTTATTTATTGTAATAGAGATTTTTGAGTGGTTGGAGATGGATCTAGGTTCAATGTTATATAAGATTTCATATTTTGCTAGGTATTCAGAAATTAAGAATAAGTCAATTCTTGACCACGATTTATGATATGCAGAGTAATATGTAAAATTACTAATTGTTTTGTTAGCCTGATGTATATTATAAGGATCTACCAGGTTAAAATCAGTTATTAATTCTGCTAAAATTGAGGTGACTTGAGATGGTTGTTTGTTATTTTTGTTGGATCTATCTTTTGTTTGATTAATTAATGCATTCCAGTCACCACCTAAAATATGCAGGTGATCTGGGAACCTCATTAACAGGTTGTAAATCTTGTATATAAAAATGTGTTGGTTCATACATGGACCATAAACATTAAGGAAGAGTAGTGGTTTGTTATAAAGAGGGTAAGTGCAGGTGAAATAGCACCATTTTCCATTGAGATCTGTGTACGTGTTCTTTTTGTGTTGTGTTGGTGTGCCATTGTTATTTTTTCTGTACTAATCAGTCACTGCTTCAATACAATTATGTGGAAGTACAGTATATAATGATTCAATATCTATTGTTAGTAAAATGTTATCAGCATCAATTGTAATATTTTTTCTTTTCCTTAAAAAAATCGAATCTTTTATGTGTGAAATGTTCTTCTCAGCCAGGGGGTGTAACAAAAAATCCAAAATAATCCAGGAAATCCTTAATAAGCTGTTCTTATATTATATATTTTAATTTATCTCTAGCTTTTTAGTTTCAGTTCTAAGGTAGCACAGTCACAGTTTATATTGTGGTGTTAAAGGGAAACAGGAACTTGGTTAAAGGAATAAGTTTAATGCTTTTATTGCTCTTAACAGAACCACCCTCTGTAACCACTCACTTAATCCAAATAACCTGATTATATATAAATAATGAATGGTTTTGATGCTTTTCATTATACTCAGCTATGATCACTTGTTTGTGTGCTTCAATAAAAGATATTCCATTTTTAACTCATCTGTGGACTACCTACTATTTTCTATGTTATTATTTTGTAGTACATATTTTACAGTGCGATTATTAGTGAACTAGGTGCAAAACCTAATTTAAGGAGTGAATGTCACACCCTACACACTGTGAAGTTTCTTTTTGATTTGTTTTTGACCCAGTATAGGTTACATACTGGGTTTTCTAAGACTTTGAGGAATACCACAGATTTTTCTTTTTGCAGTATTATATAATATACTCCAGGATTTGTGCTTCAGAACTTTTTAAAGATGTATACACCTGCTTAAAATTGCATTCCAGTAGTTTGGTGCCTTAGTTTGTGGTGTGATCACAGTAGTGGCAGTAGTGTGAGTTCTGCTCCAGTATTTTTGCTTCAGTACTCTTTATAGGTGCATATACCTGCTTAAAGTTGCATTCCAGTGCCTTTCTGCTTACCTTGTTCCTGGTTTTCCCCTGTTCTATGATTCTGCCCCAGCATCCATTGAGATATTAAAGTAAAAGTTTCTGAAATTTTAACCACAGGGCTAGAGCTCCAGCTTGAAATTTTCCTCAACCCTCCTACCCTTTTTTGTTGTGGTTTTAAATGGCTGTGTCTCTGGCTTCCACCCTTTATGGTAATCTGACTTTCAATGTCCCTCCTTCCCGTCCCCTCTTTCATTGCTATTGTATGTTGTGTAACCTATTATAAGTACTTTCCCACCCATTGTTTTCCACATATCCATAATACTAAGTGGCCACATAGCAAAACCAGTATTGCACTTGAGTAAACCCCCATCCCCTTACTACAAATTATTTCCTGCTCATTTTCCCAGAGCTCCTATCTACTTGGTGCCGTTGTTACACTCTGCAGGGGTCCTGAGTTAATCCTGCTCCATCCTTCATAGATAAGAGATATATTTTATTGCTTTTCACTTCAGTTAATCATTTAGAGTGCTACTGCTTTATTTTTGCTTTATTTTTGCTTTATTTCTTGATTTTACCTTTAAATCATTCTAAAGGTCTGTAATACTTTAAATTCCTTTGTCAAGGTAGTTTGTTTAAGTTGTTTTGTTGTAGCATTACACTCAGAAGCAATCCTTCATGGTGTTTTTACATCCAGAAGTTGGCAGTGCCCTGCACAGAGACAAACACCTATAAAATAAATTGTATTTATAAAACTACCCTCAGAACAGAAACCTGTAACTTAGTGTGCCTAAACAAAGCCATTGTGCAGAGACACAGAGTGGTTAGTCTACACATTAAACAGCACTAATATCAAATCTTAGCATAATCTAACCCAGTCTAGTGTCAAACCCCAGAGACCACCTAAATAAACAACTTTATCACCAAGTCAACAACCTACAGTAGCCACTCCAAATACACAGCCGGACAACATGGATATGCAATTTGCAAATATCTCTATAGCCAGCTTTTTAAATATGGGCTTCCTGAGACAATGTAACAAGTAACAATTGTCTCATGTTCACAGGCAACCACTTAATCCTTAAAGAAACAAACACAGTATGTGAGAGATGCACATGTAGAATTAAACTAGAGGAAAGATCACACATACAAACAAGCTCATAAAGGCAAACAAACAAACTATCCAGGACTCTAGTTGTGGAGAACTCCATTGTACTACCCACAGATGCCAGACTCACCAGACTGAACAAGGAGAAGACAATGGTTAGCTGCTTATGTGGAACCAGGATCCACAAAGTTGTGCATGCACTCAAATCATTAACCAAAGGTACCAGTATAATTCTGTCATAGTCCATGTGGACATTAATGACCTGAGACATATTTTCCTAGACTATTTGAAGAGAGAGACATTGTTGATCTCTCTGAATATGTGTTTCAGGCAGGTATGTGCCTTGCATTGTGCAGCATTCTACCTTCACCAAGGGTGATTACACAGTACAAACAAAAGAGGATTGTTTCAATAATTGACTTAGCTTCTGCTGACTTTCCAAGGGAGGTTCAGTATTTTTCAGCATATTTGACAAACCTACCAACATAGCAAATAAAACTCAAAGAGACCTAAAGGTGTTACTGATCAATGCTAGAAGCCTAAACAAGAAACTCCACCCCCACAAGCTCTCCACACCCTGGAGATTATAGACATCTGTGTCATTACTGAAACATGGTTTAAATCCATAGAGAGCACTCTGGCACTTTCTTTTTAAGGACCTCAATTAATTCTTTCTCTGATATTTCTTTTATTAGACCTTGTGATTTTGCATCTGTTAACATTTGCATATTTTGCCAATTCATGTATTGTTATAGTTTCATGTCTATATTGGAGGTAATGTATACCAAAAAAATGACCAGACAGTGGAGGTAGAATAAAATCAAATATATTTATCCAAACCGGTTTCGGCTTATATATTATCAAGCCTTCATCAGTGTAAAAATACAAAAAAATTCACCCTATTTATACTGTGTCATCAATTCAGAAGCCAATCACAGATGTTCATTTAACCCTGGTGTAAATAATCCATCTAGTTTAATTATCCATTTTTTCTCCTTGACATTAAGCAGTTCATGCCATCCAGATTTATTTTGTTGGAAACCAATAATTTTGTCTATAATTGTAAATTGAAAATTGAAAAACATACTTGATCTCATCATCACGAACATGGGATCAAAATGTTCAACAAGGATATACCCCCTCACTGGTGAGATCAGATCATAAACTAATCTCGCTGGAGGTCCTCATCCCGACCACAGTGAAAAACTTCTCAAAAGCCGATTTCACACTTCTAAAAACTAGTGTGGTCTCCTTTAAGGCCCCTGAGCCAGTGGTAAACATTACTCAAACCGCTGAATCACTTACAAATGCCTTCTACCAGCACCTACAGGACTGCATGGATCAGGCAATCCCAAACAAAACTAAGACTCTCTAGTCTGGTGGACCCCAGCCATAAACAAGCTCTACAACAAAAGAGGAAGCTACTACCAGGTAGAGCAAAAACCTTGTAAGGTAAGACACCTTTGATCATTATAAGTAAAAACTAAGAGCTCTCATAAAATCATCAAAGGCAAATTTTGAGAGAAAAATCGCCAAGGACTCTAAAGACAATCATAAGGCCTTCTTTAGCTATGTTAGAAACCTAGGAGGAAACTCCCAGATATGCTCAGAATTAGTTCAAAATGATGTGAAAATTACTGAACCTACACACATTGCTAACATACTGGCTGACAGGTTCAGTGCAAAAAAGGAGAGATATCTATTCCAGAGGATTGTAGCCCCCAAACATCTCCGGTGAGAACTGCCCTCACTAAGGCAAAAACACAGCATCCATGGACCGGATGGTGTCCCAATTAAACCCACAGTTAGGACAGCTGTTTAATCTTAGCCTCACCTCAGGATACGTGCCCAAGGAGTGGCGCCACGGCGACTGTGGTCCCACTTCATAAGGCGGTGCCTCCACAGACCCTGGAAATTACCGCCCATTAGCTTGACAAGCCTTATCTGCAAAGCCATGGAGAGGATCATAATGGAACTCATAAATAAAGACATAGGGAACTTGCAGACTTTGGATCCAACCCAGTTTGGCTTTGTCAAAGGCAGATCCTGCCTCTTAAACTTGGTTGACTTTGAGACAGTCACCAAGGCCATTGATGAGGAAAGGCAGTCCATACAGCCTACCTCACTGGCAAAAGGCCTTGACACAATACCCCACTCAGGTATCATCGAAAAACTCATCAGCTTGAATGTAAACCCATACATCACAAGATGGCAAATGCAAAATTGGCTAGCGACCACACCACAGGGTCAGAGTTGCTGGAGCCATGTCAGACTCAAAGCCTGTGTCAAAGTGGTCCCACACAGGCTCAGTCCTGGGTCCACTCTTGTTCAGCATCTACTTTTCTGAAGTACAAGCAAACACAGGAGGGTTATGGCTGACAAAGTTTGCAGATGACTGCAAACATCTGACACAGATATCCCAGAAGGGCAGCCTCCAGAAAAATGGATAACTGGTGCCAGAGCCAGCCTTAAAAGTTAAAAAAAAATGCATAGTCATACCCCTCGGAAAAACAAGGTTACCCCTAGCTACCATATAGGTGACAATACACTGAGCACAGAAAAGTCATCTGGGATCTGGGGACCCAAGTTGACAGTAGTCTCGCTTGACACTCATGTTGCTAAAGTAGTTAGGAAAACCTTCTATATCGCCCCACCTGATCATGAAGGGATTCACATCTAGATCAAGGGAGGTCACCCTGTACTCATCACTCATTAGACCTATGATTGAGTACAATGCCCAATGTATCTGACCAGACACCTGCTGCAGCTTGAAAGGCCAAAAAGTTCCTCACCAAAAGGATAAAGGGTCTCAAAAATGTCTTATGCTGCTGACCTGAAAGAAGAACTCCAGCTTTATTCAGTCTCATGCTTTTGCTCAGAGGTGACCTGTGCCTGACATATAAGGCCATGTCAAACCCAGATTTGATGAATATGCTTCACCTCAAAAATCTAGATCCCTCAGAACCACAAGGGCGGAGACTTAAACCTTTGACACGGTTATAAATAGAGCGTGCTGGAGGACAGATTCATCACCCAGAGACTCCCTATGCTGTGGAACAAAATCCCGTACACATGAGAGGCAGAGCACTCGCTGGCCTTGTTCAAGAGGAATCTTGACCAATGGATGGGAGATCGCAGATATACCCCAGGGATTACTTCAGTGTCACTGCTTGACAGAGGCACAGAAAAATGATAGGCATAGTTTTTATTCAAACTAAAGGGGTGGTGAAAGCCACATAACTATGGGCTAGGCTTATAAATGCCCTTGGGCAGATAGCCTAGTATGAACCTATGAACCTATGAACCTATGAAATCAGGAATCAGTGTGATACTAATCCTCTGTTTAAACATACTCTAACCCACAAGACAGCATATTTTCAATTTACAATTATAGACAAAATTATGGTAATGAGTAAAGGATACAGCTGGGTCTGAACCCAAAGATTTTTTTACTGACTATATTAGTTGGATTCTTTTGAACTTAGGCTGGTATTGTCCAACGTATTATACCAGGTTTTATATTGTCCCTGTTTTTTGATTGACTAAATAGGAATAACAGTGGACTGAAACTGGTTTTAGTTAATGGACACAGCAGGGTTTGAATCCAGTGATAATATTAGTGGGTTTTAGTTGAACCTAGGCTGATATTGTCCATTATATTATACCAGGTTTGATATTGTCCCTGTCTTTGACTGATTAAAAAGATTATATAAAGTCTCCCTGCCCTTGAGAATGGATATTTCCAATTTAATAAAGGGGTTATCTTCAGATCGGGATGACCTCTCTGTATCTGGGATTGGGAATGGACTTGCATCGGAGGGGATGGACTCTGATGTTAACATTATAGATACCTGTGAGGGGCTTTTTGCCACCCTAACAAAGCATATGAGGTCACTAAGAAATAATGTGTGGCATCATAAGCTTTTTAAAGCATATATGATCAAAGGTATAACACCAAGGGGATTGAGAGTTAAAGTCCAGCCTGTGGTCAGCGGCCCAGATGATTTGCTTTACCAGCAATGGAAGGATGCCCAACATAAAGCTACAATGCAATTTGTAGAAATTTTATGTGGGTTTTATGATAGAACCATTGATACAGAAATTGAGGCCATCATTGAAATTACTGGGCGGATTAAAGAATATGAGGGACATCAAAACTATTCACTCTGTCTTAATAAATTAAAAATGGAACTTACCAATTTGGAAATACAACTTAGAGAGAGGAAAAACAAAAAATTCATAGGGACATTATGGACTATGAACAAGTGGTCCCATTCTCTAAAAATAAGGAGAAACATGTTAGATTTATTAATAGGCATCCCACTAGTAGAAAACGTTCAAGGTCCATCCTTAAGAGGTCTGGGACATCGGATACTTCAGGGGAAGAATCTTCTTCTGGGCTGGATAATGATACTCTCTCCTTCACAGGTTCACCAGCAGAGAAACAAAGGAATTCTAATAATTCCACGCAGTTAAACCTAGAAGGGGGGGCAGGAAGCACAAGAAACATAGAGTACATAGAGGGCTTACTTCACAAATATGTGCAGAAGTAAAGAATGATAATGTTTTGAACATTTCTTCCTACCCCTTCCCCTCTTTAGAGAGAAATATCTTCAATAAAGGTTTGGCATATATTCCTGGATGTTTTGTGCCTGAAGAATCTTTTGCAAAAGATGTTGTTGACTTCTGTCGAACTCTCAATCTGAGATTATTTTTTCAACATACTGAAGCTACATGTGATGTTGACCAATTCAGATACAACAAGTCCTCCTTTGTACCGCCTATGAACCACAATGTATTATTGTTCCAAAACTCTACTTTAAAAGACCTGCATTTTCAATCCAGGTCTATACAGGCAAAGGCGAGTAATGTAACAAAACAAGAAATGGATAAATCCACAAAAATGAGTGTTGAGGAGGCAGGCCACTTCTTAAAACCACCAAGCACATTTTTTATTTGATAAACAATAAAATATATAAGAGATTTTGCCTCAATATTCCAAAATTACAGAGACTTCATCAGATACAAATTTTAAAACAGCCCAGTTTGTTTTAAACCCTGTACGGATGACATCATATCCTGAAACAGACTTAAAAAGTTTAAAGCAAGAGTATGTCCTAAAACAAAATCAGATAGCAGCAGTATTCAAGTTCAAAGTATATTATATATCATTGATATTTTAAAAAATGTTAAACAATATAATAAAACCAATCCATTTAATATAATATAATTAAATATAGCATTCTATTACCCCAGTATATATGCTAATAAAAGATAAACAAATGAAATTGTAAAACAGTAAAAGTAATGAAAAGTAAATGAACAGCTTCCACTAGGAATTGAACCCAGGACCTTCTACGTATGAAGCAGATGTAATAACCACTACACTATTACCTTCACATAACCTATTATTACAAGTTCAATGTCTTATAAGGGCTTTTAATTTTAAAAGGGTCCTAATAGACAGGTTGTCATTCAGTCCTGGCCAGTACATGGAATTCAGTCTCAACTGCCATGCGAGTTCCAATTTTTCTAATAGGTAGGGCCATGCCCCTCACGAATTCTAGGTACCACACATTCCAATATAATGAACTTAAATTCATGTTGTGGAAACCCTGTAATATGTCTCGCTCAGGCATTCCCTTCCCAGCCATCTCATATGTGTCTAAGATGTTCACCAATTCTGGTTTTAAATTTTCTTTCAGTCCTGCCCACGTAGAAACATGGGCAGGAAACACAAATAGCACAATAAACTACCCTCTCTGTAGAACATGTAAATTTGCCTTTAACCCAGATATTTGTTCCGTTGATCTCCACACCTTTGTCTGTTTCAATAATTTTATTACAAAATTTACACCTACCACATCTGTGCATAAACGCTTTATACTGCTCACCTTTCTGTGTCTCGAATATATTTTTTAAGCAATGTTCTTTCTTGTATACACAAATGGGAGCCTCTCCTAAAATGTCCCTCATAACTTTGTCATTCCCAATAAACTCCCAGTTTTTAGTCAAAATATTCTTTATGTAATTTGCTTCCCTATTAAATGTTAAAAAACTATTCTCATAGGACTTCAGTGTAGCTGATACATATATTGTGGTTTCACTGTTGTTATTATTAATAGTGCTGAATCCTGTAGTTGTTAAACAGACATTTTCTAATGTTTGTACTACATTAGTGTTTTTCATATTTAAAATAGGGGCAAAATGCCCAGAGCTTCTCTTACTGTTCACTTCATTAGCAATTTGGTCTATTAATGAACTTGGATAACCTCTCTTGAGAAACATTTGTTTCAGCAAATTACACTCCCCAATATGTCTCCCATACAGCTGTCATACGGGCAGCACGGACAAACTGCCCCTTTACAGCTGCCCGTTTTTGTTTGAATGGGTGATGACTACTAAAATGTAAAAAACTATTGGAGTATGTATTTTTACGGAAAAATCTTTGCTAGAAACCTGTTCCCAACATCATCCTTTGTTAAAAGAACATCCAAGTATGCTATACTTGTATCATTTATTGAATATGTGAATTTTAGAAAACTAGTTGTGGTGTTAATATATTTCATGAAAGCATTCAATGTATCTCTAGGTCCTTTCCACAACATAAACATATCATCCATATAACGCATGTATGTCTTACCAAATTGAAAATATTCTGATTTCTTTAAATATTGTTTTTCCCACTCAAGCATGACAATATCTCCCTCTTTCTGAAGGAAATATTGTCCTTCAAATAATATGAAGTTGTTCCTAATATTAAATCCAGCATCTGTTCAAAAGATTAACCCTATCCAATGGAGATATTCACAAAACCACTGTGAACCAATGTCATGTGGTATCACACTGTTCAGGTTAATCACATCAATAGTGACCAACAGGTATTCTTTACTATAACTGATGTCATTAATTTTCCTTAGAAAGTCCCATGAATCTATACAGACACTAGGCTCATCCCATACAAGTTTACTTAATTCCTTGTCCAAATTTTTGCCAAGGTAGAGCCTCTGGCATCCACAATAGGCTGCATAGGTGGTTGGTACATATCCTTATGTATTTTTTGAATACCATAAACACATGGGATAGTGGGAAAATCTATCATGAGGTAGTGCAACTCATTAATAGTGATTAAACCATCAATAAACATGTCTTGGATGAAACCTTTAATTCTCCTATAAGCTACACTCTTTTCATTCAAGGAGCTCATAGTGTATGTGTCAGTGTTCAAGATCTCATGCATCTTATTATTATAATCCACTTTGTTCATAATTACTACCCCCCCCCACCTTTGTCTGGTTTCATTATTCTCACTCCATTGTTATGGAGCAGGAATTCAAGCTCAAAATTCTCTTCCAGATTCAAGTTCATATGTATCCTGTTCCCATTCCAGACTTTTATGTGTAACTTTCTTAAATCGAGTTCACACACCCTTTCATAAAAAATTAAAATGGTGTGTGTAGGTGGTGGATTATATGTGCTTGAAATCCTGAAAGGGTCACTAACTGATTCAATTTTATTAAACAGAACATTTAAATTTAATTTCCTGATATAAAGCTTTAAGTTTAAACAATATAATAAAACCAATCCATTTAATATAATATAATTAAATATAGCATTCTATTACCCCAGTAAATATGCTAATAAAAGATAAACAACTTTATGTAAACAAATTTACATGACCAGTTGAGCGAACTGGATCATTGTTTACTTAAGATAAAGAAATTGCAAATGGACAACATGTTTTTTAAGGAATGTATACAACAAAGAACTGTTCGTGTTATCCGACTGGGCTTGTTGCAGGCTCAGATTTTCACAAAGAACTTATTGAATTTTTTGACAAAGTTGGGTTAGAGTATATGCAAATGGTAATTGACTACAATAGTACTGTTATTGAGACTTTAAATAATGAAGTAACATTAATGGACAAGTCAATTACACAAAACCCAGCCTTTTCTACTAACAAGTTTGAATACTGTCGTATATTTTGGATTATAGATGAACAAATGTTAATAATTAAAAACAAAAAATTGAAAAAGCTTGTCAGG
Organism: Protopterus annectens; assembly: GCF_019279795.1. Taxonomy (NCBI): domain Eukaryota; kingdom Metazoa; phylum Chordata; order Ceratodontiformes; family Protopteridae; genus Protopterus; species Protopterus annectens. The sequence goes on along the minus strand of NC_056745.1, from coordinate 686,164,361 downwards.
GATGAGAAAGAGTATGCTAACCATACAGCATACCCTAGATCCCCCTTCCCAAGAATGGCAACACAACAAAAGAGGGCGGGAAGGGTCTGACAATAATGATGGTATGGCTAATAATTATGAAATCAATGACTTAGATACATCTGACGAAGATTTTTTAGACAAAGAATATCCACCCCCCCCCAAGATGGTCAGAACGAATAAGGTACCAGCAGACATTCCAACAAACTTGAGGGAGGGGTCGTTTCAACAACTACCAGTCGAGGAGAGGTATGTCCAACAACCGGGAAATGACCAGGAACTCCTGGAGAGGGAGATAGTGACATTAATATCTGAGAACAATGAAGGGGGGCATTATGCCTTACCACCATTAAAATTATGTAACAATTTAGAGAATGATTTCAAAGTGTACAATTTTTCAGACTTGATTTTGAATGAAACTATGTGTGACATTTTTGCAAAAGGATTTACTTTTGTTCCTGATAGATCTTTTGATTTAATCCATACATTAATGGACTTAAAACTTTATATCAGGAAATTAAATTTAAATGTTCTGTTTAATAAAATTGAATCAGTTAGTGACCCTTTCAGGATTTCAAGCACATATAATCCACCACTACACCCCACCTTAATTATTTTATGAAAGAGTGTGTGGACTCGATTTAAGAGAGTTACACAAAAAAGTCTGGAATGGGAAGAGGATACATATCAACTTGAATTTGGAAGAGAATTTTGAGCTTGAATTCCTGCTCCATAACAATGGAGTGAGAATAATGAAACCAGACAAAGGTGGGGGAGTAGTAATTTTGAACAAAGTAGATTATAATAATAAGATGCATGAGATCTTGAACACTGACACATACACTATGAGCTCCTTGAATGAAAAGAATGTAGCTTATAGGAGAATTAAAGGTTTCATCCAAGACATGTTTATTGATGGTTTAATCACTGTTAATGAGTTGCACTATCTCATGATAGATTTTCCCACTATCCCATGTATTTTTGGTATTCCAAAAATACATAAGGATATATACCAACCACCTATGCAGCCTATTGTGGACGCCAGAGGCTCTATTACCTACCCCTTGGCAAAGTATTTGGACAAGGAATTAAGTAAACTTGTATAGGATGAGCCTAGTGTCTGTATAGATTCATGGGACTTTCTAAGGAAAACTAATGACATCAGTTACAGTAAAGAATACCTGTTGGTCACTATTGATGTGGTTAACCTGTGCAGTGTGATACCACATGACATTGGTTCACAGTGGTTTTGTGAATATCTCCATTCTAAAAATCTAGCACAGGATAGGGTTAATCTTTTTGAACAGATGCTGGATTTAATATTAAGGAACAACTTCATATTATTTGAAGGACAATATTTCCTTCAGAAAGAGGGAGTGGCAATGGGCTCCACTTGTGGGGGCCTGTATGCCAATATTGTCATGCTTGAATGGGAAAAACAATATTTAAAGAAATCAGAATATTTTCAGTTTTGTAAGACATACATGCGTTATATGGATGATATGTTTATGTTGTGGAAAGGACCTAGAGATACATTGAATGCTTTCCTGGAATATATTAACACCACAACTAGTTTTCTAAAATTCACGTATTCAATAAATGATACGAGTATAGCATACTTGGATGTCCTTTTAACAAAGGATGATGTTGGGAACAGGTTTCTAGCAAAGATTTTTCCGTAAAAATACATACTCCAATAGTTTTTTACATTTTAGTAGTTGTCATCCATTCAAACAAAAACGGGCAGCTGTAAAGGGGCAGTTTGTCCGTGCTGCCCGTATGACAGCTGTATGGGAGACATATATTGGGGAGTGTAATTTGCTGAAACAAATGTTTCTCAAGAGAGGTTATCCAAGTTCGTTAATAGACCAAATTGCTAATGAAGTGAACAGTAAGAGAAGGTCTGGGCATTTTGCCCCTATTTTAAATATGAAACCACTAATGTAGTACAAACATTAGAAAATGTCTTTTTAACAACTACAGGATTCAACACTATTAATAATAATAACAGCAAAACCACAATATGTGTATCAGCTACACCGAAGTCCTATGAGAATAGTTTTTTAACAACATTTAATAGGGAAACAAATTACATAAAGAATAGTTTGACTAAAAACTGGGAGTTTATTAGGAATGACAAAGTTATGAGGGACATTTTAGGAGAGGCTCCCATTTATGCATACAAGAAAGGACATGGCTTAAAAAATATAATTGAGATACAGAAAGGTGAGCAGTATAAAGGGTTTATGCACAGATGTGGTAGGTGTAAATTTTGTAATAACATTATTGAAACAGACAAAGGTGTGGAGATTAACGGAACAAATATCTGGGTTAAAGGCAAATTTACATGTTCTACAGAGAGGGTCGTTTATTGTGCTATTTGTGTTTCCTGCCCATGTTTCTACGTGGGCAAGACTGAAAGAAAATTTAAAACCAGAATTAGTGAACATCTTAGACACATACGAGATGGCTGGGAAGGGAATGCCTTAGCGAGACATATTACAGGGTTTCTACAACATGAATTTAAGTTCATTATATTGGAATGTGTGGTACCTAGAATTTGTGGGGGGGGGGGGGCATGGCCCTGCCTATTAGAAAAATTGGAACTTGCATGGCAATTAAGACTGAATTCCATGTACTGGCCAGGACTGAATGACAACCTGTCTATTAGTAGCCTTTTAAAATTAAAAGCCCTTATAAGACATTGAACTTGTAGTAATAGGTTATGTGAAAGTAATAGTGTAGTGGTTATTACATCTGCTTCATATGTAGAAGGTCCTGGGTTCAATTCCTAGTGGAAGCTGTTCATTTACTTTTCATTACTTTTACTGTTTTACAGTTTCATTTGTTTATCTTTTATTAGCATATTTACTGGGGTAATACAATGCTATATTTAATTATATTATATTAAATGGATTGGTTTTATTATATTGTTTAATATTTTTTAAAATATTCATGATATTTAATATACTTTTGAACTTGAATACTGCTGCTATCTGATTTTGTTTTAGGACATACTGTTGCTTTAAACATTTTAAGTCTGTTTCAGGATATGATGTCATCCTTACAGGGTTTAAAACAAACTGGGCTGTTTTAAAATTTGTATCTGATGAAGTCTCTGTAATTTTGGAATATTGAGACGAAAGCGCTTATATATTTTATTGTTTATTAAATAAAAAACGTGCTTGGTGGTTTTAAGAAGTGGTCTGCCTCCTCAACACTCATTTTTGTAGATTTATTTGTTGATTTGGTTTTGAAACAAGAAATGGGAATTATCTCCAAGCTGGCTGATAATCATAACATTGTGATTGTAAGGGCGGACAAAGGAGGCGCTGTGGTTGTACAAAACTGGGATCAATATAATCTGGAAGCCGATAAGCAATTGGCTGACCATTGATATTATTTACAACTTAATTATAATCCCACCAATTTTTTTCAGAAACAGATTGATGACTTTCACTTATTAGCGGTGGAGGAAGGAATTATCACTGACAACATGAAAAAACAACTTACAATTCTGGATCCTAGGAACCAATATATCTACTTCCTACCAAAGATTCACAAAAACGTATATCATACCCCTGGGAGACCAGCTGTGTCTGGGAGAGGCTCTTTAACTGAGCCCTTGTCGCAATATTTGACCAAATATTTGAAACCTCTGCTTGGGTGGGTTAGGACGAGATTAAAGGACACCACTGAATTTATACAGGTCATCTCTGAAATGCAACTTGAACCTGGTTGGTTTCTTTGTACACTAGATGTCACAGCTCTTTATATGAATATCCCGCATTGGGCTAGCCTGAAAGCCCTTGAATATTGGTGATATAGGTCGGGATTATATTGACCAGGTTTTATTACCTTTCTCCTTGGTTTGGCTGAGCATATACTAACCAAAAATGTGTTTTTCTATCATGACTCATGTTTTTTACAGATCAAAGGGACAGCTATTGGGGCCTCTTTTGCCCCTATATATGCGGATATTTTTATGGCATATATTGAGGAACAAATAGTGTATGATTCTACCCATAATCTGTATCTTGATCAAATGGATATTTGGAGGTGATACCTGGATGACTGCTGGATGATATGGAGGTTGGATGAGGAATATCTCTGGGAATTTGTTGGATATCTTAATGAAAATAAGTGGAGGATTGAATTTACTGTTAATTGTAATAAGGATAAGATTACTTTTCTGGATGTAATTATCATCAGGGCCCCAGATAATACCCTCACCACTGAAGTGTACAGGAAATTTCTCGAGTATAACTCTCTGCTCCATGCCTCCAGCTATCATCCACCCCATATATGCAAGAATATCCCTAAATCCCAATACATGAGGTTAAAACGTATATGCTCAGCTGATGATTCATATTTGCATTTCAGAGATGACCTTACTAATAGGTTTAAAGAAAGGGGTTATCAGACTGGAAACATTACACATGCAAGGAATGTGGTCAATGATATGGATAGAAATTAACTCTTAAAATATAAAGAGAAGAATTCTGACACTACAAGGCAACTTAGATTGGTGACCACATATGAGAGGAATATTGGGGCACTTATTGAAAGTGTACGCCAGAATTGGAACATTCTTATGGCTGATAATAGATTATCAGGGTTCCTTGGGGAGAGGTGCTTTTCCTCATTTAGGAATGAGAAAAATTTAGCATCACATTTTAACCACTATAAACAGAGTGGGTTCAAACCAAGGGACAAAATACAACATACAATTGAATGACAAATTGCTAAAGGGAGCCACCCATGCGGGCATTGTAGACAGTGTTGCAGAATGCTGAAAGCTACTAGCTTCAGTAGCAAAAATACCAGCACAGTATTTGAGATTCCATCTTTCACTAATTGTAGTTCGGAATGGGTTGTTTATTTGGCAACTTGTTAATGTTCGGCATTTTATGTTGGACAAATGTCCAGGGCTGTGAGATATAGAATATCTGAACACGAGTGAAATTAGGAATCAGCGTGATACTAATGCTCTGTTTACACATACTCTAACTCACAAGACAGCATCTTTTCAATTTACAATTATAGACAAAATTATTGGTTTCCAACAAAATAAATCTGGATGGCATGAACTGCTTAATGTCAAGGAGAAAAAATGGATAATTAAACTAGGTGGATTATTTACACCAGGGTTAAATGAACATCTGTGATTGGCTTCTGAATTGATGACACAGTATAAATAGGGTGAATTTGTTTGTATTTTTACACTGATGAAGGCTTGATAATATATAAGCCAAAACCGGTTTGGATAAATATATTTGATTTTATTCCACCTCCACTGTCTGCTGGTCATTTTTTTGGTATATATTGGCATTTAGGACCTTGCAGACACCTTACTTGCAGAGGTTTAGTTTGGTATTGCTTATATTGGAGGTAACCCAGCTGCTTTTGTAGAGTTTTTTAACAGTCTACAAATATCTGCTGAGTCTTTGTTATTTGTATTTCTGTCTTATTAATCTGCATATAGCCCTCTCATGCTCTTGTTGCCTTAGTCACAGTGCTAATCCCCTAAGAGACTTAGGCGTATTTGCAATCTCTCTTTATCAGCATCCCCTTATTTTCTACTTTGTAGCACCTGTAGTTTTATATTCTCTTGTTTTATTCTAATTTTCCTTTCAACTATAAGTCTTGAATCATGTGATAATGGACTTATCTTTATGCCCTCTACTAATTACTCTCCTAATTTCCTCTACTATCTCCCATTTACAAGTTTACCATCCCTCTATTGTGATAATTTCCATTTCACCAGTCACTTTTTTCATACCTCCTTTAAACAGGCCTTATAGTTGTCCTCTTTTAGCTTATATGCTGGGAATCTCCATTGTTTGAGCCTTTTGGAGTCATTTACACAGCCCAGTGACACTTTAAGAAGAATTGATGGGAGAAAGCTATTGACCCAACTTCCATATTTCTTACTTGGCTTACATGCTGTCTGAACATATAACCTTTATCATATTTGATCACATTTTAGTTGCTGTTCTACTATTTTACTTCCATCTTCATTTCAGCATTAAGTTAGCATAACAGTTATTTCCTCTTAATGCTTGGTTAAAACATCTTTTATTACTTTCCATCCTCTCTTATTTGTCTCTGTATATTCTAAAAGGGAACCACTTAGAAAATATCAGACTGAATTCATTCAGTCTTTCTCACTAGGGTGACTGAGAAATTTTCTTCTTCAGCTACCTTTACCATCTGCTTTTAACATCTCTGCTCCATGCTGCTTTCAGTCCCATTCTGCAGTTCAATAATTGCTCTGCTTGTTGCTTCACTTTCCTCTTATTGACTTTCTAGACCCCGAATCCTTCAGCTATTAATGTCTGCTAACATTATACAGTAGTTTGCTGGCTTTTGCTGCTTTTAATAGTTTTTAGGTCAGAACACTGTTTTAGTGGATTACAGTACTACCAACATTTTGGAATCAAAAAGGTAAGAATTTTGGAGAGAGCAAGCTTACAACTTTATCTTAAAATATTAAGCATGATTGTACCACATCATTTTAAGCAACTTCTGAGACAATTTATTTATCTTTTGCTGACTGGGTTAGTCCTGCTAGACTAGTATATTCTTTTCAGGGGAGACCCAATGTGGTATTTATACTACTAGAGAAAATGTGGTCAGTGCATCAGGGAACCCACCCTAGTCTTTCTGATAGGTGCTGTGGTAACTTTTACATCCACCTGTGCTATCACCAAGTCAAGCAGATAAGACTTTGTTCTTTTTTTAAATCTGTGTAATATTCCCTGACACTACAGACTTCCTATTTTGGCACACTTTAGTAAACATCCACCACCACAGATTATCAGGCTGGGGACCTCTTAGCTGCTGTTTTACTTTTGTTAATAAGCCAAATGATTATTAATACAAATTATATTGTTTAGCAAAGGAGCCAGGCCAATGGCAATGCATGGCAGCAGGCTGCCACCAATCATAATACAATGTTATCAAATAGTAAATATATAAATAAGTAAAAGGCAAAAAAACACAATCTTTCTAAAAGTGAATACAAAATATTTTACTTAGAAATGAGTTATGCAAATAGTTCATAGGATAGGTGTGTACTAGGCTAATGGCCCTGGATCCTTTACAAGCCTAGCCCATAGGATTACCCTGGCATCATGCCACCTGACCTTAGTTCCTAGTGCCTCTGTCAAGTAGAGCCACTGGAGTGATCCCCAGGGCGAATTTTCTATTTCGCATCCACTCATCAAGATTTCTCTTGAAGAGGGCCAATGAGGTGCTCTGCTGACATATATGGGAAGTCTATTCCATACCATGGGCAGCCTCTGGGTTATGAACCTGTCCCACCAGCATGTTCTGTTGATTGTGGTAATGAGATTGAGGCCTCTGGAGCGTGTGGTGCTGAGGGATTGGGATTTCTTTAGATGTAGCATTTCTAACAGAGCTGGGTCAGACATGGCTTTGTAAGTCAAGCAGAGATTGCCTCTAAGTAGGCAATATGAGACAGAGAATAGTTGGAGTTTTTTGAATCTGTCCATATATGACAAGTGTTTAAGGCCTAGGATCCTCTTTGTGAGGTACTTTTGCGGCCTCTCTAGTTGTTGCAGGTGTCTAGTGAGGTACATGCCAAATGGGGCATTAGACTCAATGATTGTCCTAATGAGGGAAGAATAGAGGGAGACAATTACCTCTTTCTTCCTGGATGCAAAACCCTTAGTAATGAGATGTGCCACATAGAAGGGCTTTCTGACCACAGTGGCACTGTGGTGGTCAAAAGAGATGTTGCTGTCAACTTGTGTTCCTAGATCTCTTATAACGCCTTCTGTGTTCGGTGGACTACCATCGATGTGGTAATTCAAGGGAACCGGGTTTTTCCCAAGGGGGATGATGACACATTTTTTGGCATTGAGCTTAAGGCCATGGTTCTGACACCATTTAGTCTCATTGAGGCCTTTCTGTAGGATGTCAACATCACTTCGGGAGTTAATAATAGCTCCTAACTTGCAACCGTCTGCGAACTTTGTCAGCCAGAGTCCTTTCGTGTTGGCCTGGACTTCAGAGAAGTAGATACCAGACAGGAGAGGACCCAGGACCGAACCCTGTGGGACTCCACTCATGACTGGTCGACAGTCTGACTTGGAGTCAGCTACTTTTACACTCTAGGTTCTATCTGTGAGCCAGTTTGCAACCCACCTGGTGATATAAAGGTTGATGCCTAGCTTAGTGATTTTTTCTATGATTACTGAGTGGGGAATGGTATCAAAGGCCTTGGCCAGATCAAGGTAGGCTGTATGAACCACCTTGCCTTCATCCACAGCTTTGGTGACTGACTCAAATAAGTCGACCAAGTTGAGCAGGCATGATCTACCCTTCACAAAACCAAACTGTGTAGGATCCAGAGTTTGGAGATTCCCTATATCCTTGTTTTTAGGTCCATGATGATGCGTTCCATAGCTTTGCATATCAGAGTTGTCAGGCTAATCGGGCAGTAGTTCCCGGGGTCTGTAGACACTCCTCCCTTGTGGAGAGGGATGACTGTAGCAGTGCGCTATTTGGTAGGGACAAAGCCTGAGGTGAGGCTGTGATTGAACAGGGCACACAGGTGAGGTGCCAGTTTACTCTGTAGTTCATGTAGAATACAGCTGGGGATATTGTCAGGCCCCCATAGAAGCTGTATTCTTGGCTTTGCTGTTTTAACCTGTGCAGCAGTAGTACTGGGTGCCTGGCAATCTACTGGTATTGTGATTGGTCCTTTGGGGGGAGGGGTAAAGTTGGCACTGAATCTGTTGGCCAGTATATTGGCAATATCTGTTGGCTCAGTATAGGAGGTACCATTGTACAGTAGCTCAGAGCAAATCTGGGTATTGCCGTGGAGATTCTTTACATAACTATTGAAAGCCTTGTGATTGTTTTTACTATCTGCTGATGATGATGATGAGGGATCGCAACCTTTTGTTGAGGCTGATAAGGGAGTTTTTCCAGTCTTGGGATTCACCTTATTCCACATCAGTTTCTTCCTTCTGTTGTAGATTTTGTTTATGGCAGGGGACCACCAGATTGGCTTCCTTTTTTTTTGAGGAGAGCCTCTTGGTTCTATTGGGTATGGCGAGATCCATGCATTTGTGTACGTGTTCGTACAGTGCATTGGTGTATGAGTTGGTAGTCACGCAACTGTTGTCCATTTGCAAGGGTGCCATGAAGTTAGCCACCTCTGTTTTTAGGAGCCCAGAGTTAGCTTAGGAGAAGTTTTTCATGGCGGTTACCTTTGTGGGGGGGGGGGGGTGGTTGGGAGGGATGTGGATTTCCAAGGTGATTAGTTTGTGGTCGGATCTAACCAAGAAGGATTTGACTATTGGTGTAGAGCAACGGTCGCCCATGTTAGTAATAACCAGGTCAAGGATGTTGCTACCTCTAGTGGGGGTAAGAACGAGCTGGTCCAGGGCATTGGAATTAATGAATTCCAGAAAGCATTGGGCAAGTATATTGGTACATGAGTAGTTTTCCCAGTTAATGGAAGAGTAGTTAAGTCGCCCACTATGAAAGTGTTAGCTTAGATCCTAATATTCTCCAGGGTGCTTAGGAATGTGGAGTGTGAGTCTTGGGACATTGTTGGGGACCTATAGCAGGCTATGACTTGAATCACTGTCTTACCCAATGTTAGCTGCACCTGAAGTATCTCAGATGCATTATGTTGGGCTACCAGTCTGGAGGTGTGCGCATCCTTTATGAAAATGGAAACACCACCGCCTTTGGAGCTTCAGTCCAAGTTCTGGGGCCGAAAGGTGTGGAATGAGTTATAGCCTGGTAGTGCAGGGGTGCTTTCTGTTGCCTTGAACCAGGTCTCTGTTACTGCACAAATGTCGATGTTCTCCATTTTAAGGAGTGCTTCGAGCAAGTGCATTTTGAGATTTAGACTTCTAGCATTGAGCAGCATGACCCTCAGATTGCATTTGTTTGTAGCTGTTACGGTGGTAATTTGGTCTTTGGAACACCACCTAAAAAAGGCACTATAGGGGTGGCAAAAGCCTTGGCCAGTATCTGGAAGCCCAGGCGTGACAGATGCAGGCCATCTCTGGCAAAGCATCAAGGTCTGTCAATCATGTCATCCCAGGCAGACAGATACTGGATCCCCTTAGAATGACACCAGAAACTTAGCCAGTTGTTGAAATCAATCATTTTCTGCTTGCACTGTGCTATCATTCTGGGTGATGGTAGGATGCTGCTCAGGGCTAAGGTCATACCCGCCTGGGTTACATAATCCGAGAGCTCCTCCATGTCTCTTTTCATGTAGTCCAAGGAGGTACGTCTTAGGTCATTCACACCCACATGTACAATGGCAGAGTCATATTTGTACCTGTTGTTGAGGCTTCTGAGTGTGTGCGTTATGTGGTGGATCCTGGTGCCTGACAGGCAGCTGTTACTTTCTCCTTATTCAACCTAGTGAGTGGGACATCAGTGTGCCTCACTATCAAGTCACCTATGACTAGTGTGTTGGGCATGCTGTTTTGCCTTAGGGGCTTTGGTTGAGTGGCACACTGTTTAGGAGAGTTATGTGTCTTGTGATTAGTGTTGTGTTGTGGTGGTCGAGTGCGTTTCTGCCTTGGAGGTCTCTGCTGTTTGGGTAGATTTTTATTGAGAGCCTCAGCGAAGGTGGGTGTGTGGTTTATGTTTTTATGTGAAGACAGTGCTTATGTGTGTTCTGGAGAGCAATGTGTTCTATGTGGTGTGGTGCAAGTGTTGACCTTCTCCTCTTGACCAGCTATTCCAGTCTTGGCTGTAGAGTGCATGGCTTCCAGTTTGGATATATAAGTGCATCTCTCGCAAGTCTGAGTGTTGGGAGGTAAGAGGAGAGGGTTGTCAGTGTACATGAGGCAGTTGCTACATTGCTTCAGGGTGCCCACATTCACCAGGTTAATAGGAAAAAGCACAGGGAACTGACCTTTAAACATGCCTGGAGGGGTGGGCATTAATAATAAGTACTGGAACCATTTCCTTGTAGAACATTTAGTGCTGGTAGCACTTTTTGTGTGCTATAACAATTGCTACAAGAAGTCTGGTAAAGTGCTAAACTAATAATCTAATAAAAGTGCAGGAGAGATGAGAACTAGCAGATCTAAGGGAACATTGAAGAGCAGACTTTGGCACCACTCAGAAGCTTACAAACAGTCCTGGATACAGCAAATCTGTATCTGGACTAGACTAGTTACAGGAAAGGCGGGAAAAGTGCAAATGTGGGTTTTTAAACCAGAAAACTGAAAGAGACAGAAAAACTGCCCAAATGACCAATAAGCTACAATTTTTGGGCCAGAAACTACTCCTCTTGTGGTAGATAGGCTACCTAGTGCTTGCCCCTCCCACTGATAAGCTGGAAGACTTCCCTTCAACACAGAAAGGCTTGGGGAGCTCAGAAGCTTACAGACAGTCCTGGATACAGATAATCTGTATCTGGACTAGACTAGTTACAGGAAAGCCAGGAAACAAGCGCAAATGCGGGCTTTTAAACCAGAAAGGTGAAAGATATGGAAAAACTGCCCAAACAGCCAATAAACTACAATTTCTGTGCCAGAAACCACTTGTCTTGTGGTAGATAGGCTACCTAGTGCTTGCCACCAGTTAACAGTTAAATATCCAGACAGGTATTGAACTGCACACGTAAACAAAACATGATCTTTCTGAGCAAAGATTGCAAGAAAGAAAACATCTTCTTACAAGTTGTATCCCCCCCTGACTAATTCTGAGTTACAAGACTTACTGAAGTTTGTTCAGGTTAGTTACAAAGGAAGAGAGACATGCATGCTGAGAACAAAACTCAAAAGTGCCTAGGTAAATTTCCTTTTGGACTGTTCTGATCTTCTCAGATATTTTTCAGCTAAGTGATTTGTATCTTTTTCATATAGAAACCACAAATTAAATAAAGGTGGTTTTCACACTTGTACATTAATTACTGTGCCTACATGCTTTTGGTCAGTTATCTCTTTGGAGAACATTGTAATTGCATTTTTACAACCACAACTTCCTGGCCTAGGAGCAGCCACAGTTATTGTAATTACAGGGCAGATCAGTTCCATTTTTATATCCTATGTACAAATGTTGTGGTTCCCAGCAGAGGGCAGGAAATTATACTTTACAGCTTCAATTATAAATTTCCTATAGTCCCTTACCTTTTTTTCTTTTAACATTTACAGAAAAAGATTCACGTTTACATTTATTTTCTTACTGAAAATGCATGCATTATAGTTTAAATCACATATTTGTAGATTATCTGCTGCAGGTTTATCTGACTTAAGTGCAGTTAATTTTTTGTTACATTCTGAAGTAAATAGTGTCATAATTATATGCATGATGCCTGACTGAGGGTAATGCTACTCAATGCTAGAAGTCTAAATTTCAAAATGCACTCACTCAAGGCACCCCTTAAAATGGAGAACATCAATGTCTGTGCAGTGACTGAGACCTGGTTCAAGGCTCCAGAGAGCACCCCTGCATTACCAGGCTATAACTCATACCACACTTTTCGGCCATATAACCTGGACCGGAACACCAAAGGCAGAGGTGTGTCCATATTCATTAAGAATATCCACACCTATAGGCTAGTTGCTCAGCATAATGCAGCCGAGGTTATCCAAGTGCAAATAACTCTGGGCAAAACTGCAATCCAAATTGTAGCTTGCTACAGATCCCCCACCATGCCCTAAGATTCCCACTCCTCTTTGCTTGATATACTGGAAAATTAGGGTTCAACCAAACACCCTAATACTGGGTGATTTCAACTACCCCACCATTAACTGGGAAAACTACTCATGTACCAACTCCTTTGCTCATCGCTTTCTGGAATTCATAAATGCCAGTGCCCTGGATCAACCTATCTACACCCCCACCAGGGGCAACAATATCCTAGACCTAGTCATTACCAACATGAGTGACTGGTGTTCCACACCTAAAGTCAACTCCTCGTTGGTCAGATCCGACCATAAGCTAATCACCTTAGATATCCACATCCCGCCCCCACCCCCCATTAAGGAAACCACGGTAAAAATTTCTCCAAAGTCAACTTCATGCTTCTTAAGACAGACATGGTGAACATCATGACACCCATGCAGATGGACAATACAGTTACAACTGCTGAATCCTACACAAATGCACTCTATAAGCACTTACACGAGTGCATGGATTGTGCTGTCCCAAACAGAAACAGAACCAAGACGCTATCCTCCAAAAAAAGGAAGCCAATCTGGTGGTCCCCTGCCATAAACAAACTGTACAACTGGAGGAAGAAATTGTTGAAAAAGAGAGTAAAATCCCATGAGTGGAGGAGCTCCCTGGTCAGCCTCAGCAAGAAGCTGAGATCCTTTATAAGATCCTCCAAAGCTAGCTATGAAAACAATATTGCCACTGATTCTAAGGACAACCACAAAGCAATCTATAGCTATGTCAAGAATCTCAATGGCAACACCCAGATCTGCTCTGAGTTACAGCACAATGGCACAAAAATTACAGAACCAACTAATATTGCCAACATCCTGGCAGATTTTTTTCAGTGCTAACTTTACCCCCCTCTCACCCCCTAAAGGGCCCATATCTATACAGGAAGAATGCAGAGTCCCTGTAATTACAACTTCAGAGGTAAAAGCAACATTCTCTAAAGCCAAAAACATGGCATCCATGGGACCGGACAACATCCCAGGCTGAGTTTTGCACGAACTTCAGAACGAACTGGCTCCCCACCTAAGCACCATGTTCAATCAAAGCCTCATGTCAGGCTTTGTGCCCACTGAATGGTGCACAGCAACAGTTATCCCACTCCACAAAGGGGGAGCCACCACTGATCCTGGGAACTATCGCTCTATTAGCCTGATGAGCCTGGTCTGCAAGGCCATGGAACGTATCATCATGGAATTCATAAATAAAGACATTGGTAACCTCCAAACTCTGGACCCCACCCAGTCCGGGTTTGTGAAAGGCAGATCTTGTCTCCTGAACCTGGTCAACTTCTTTGAGGCAGTCACCAAAGCCATAGATGAGGGTAATGTGGTTCACACAGCCTATCTTGACCTCGCCAAGGCTTTCGACACCATCCCCCATTCTGGAATTATAGCTAAACTCACTAAACTATGTATAAATGTCACCTGGGAAAGCTTGTGGAATTATCTGCTAAGGGCTGCTACAGGACAAAACAGAAGGCCCAGAGCTAATGAAGTTTACTCATGACTGCAAAAGTGCATTGTTAGTTCATTGGTCTTCCCTCCTACACAGAGTGCTACCACATAAGTCATGGCCTCAAGCTCAATGCCAAATGATGTGGGACATCCCTTTAGTAAAAACTCTGTAGTGATGAACCACAGAACAGTCAGTGCAGTGGTACACAGAAATCCTTCTACATGGCACACTTCATCAATAAGGTAGACAGTATCCTCTAAAAAAGAGGTCATTGTTCCATAGTTGTCAGGAAATCCTTCTACATGTAGACGCAAGTTTCCCTTTTGGCAGGGTTCTCCATAGAATAATACATGAAAGGCATTTGCCACTTATTTCCTGACACTCATTATTGAGATTATGGAACAGAGGCCCCCACCCTACCTGATGAAAAAGACTTCACTTACTCTATAGCAGCTGACTGAAGGTACCCTCTGCCCTCACAAGCCCAGCTAAAAACCTCAAACATGCCCTACACTGACTGCTCTAAAGCTACACAAAGGGCTCTAGTAGCATATCACTGACCTAAGGTGATCTCTGCCTAACACATAGCTATGTCAACCCAGAGCAACCTACATCCCATTGAACCCGAGAGACACGCATAGGGACACCCTCCTTTTCATCACCAACAACAGGACTTGCTGGAGGGATAGAGCTGGTCCCAGAGACTTCCATACCTGGAATCAGCTATACTCTGATGTCAAATAAAGTTCTCATTAACACTCTTCAAGTCTCATCTTGTGGAGTAAGCCAAAATAGGAAATGAGTGATGATCACTGCTGGAACTTGCTTGGATCTCACACCCTCTCTACTCCTTCTTGCAAACTGAAGCACCCAAAATTAATGGCTAATGAAAGCAGCCTAGTACCCAACTCATCTGAAGCTAGTTCCTTTTCCCTCTCACTCAAACAAGCCAGTTCCTATGCATTAAATGAAATTACCTTAAGATGCACTTCATATGATACATTTTCCCTGCCATTTAATTGGATACATCATAGGATCACATTTCCTGTTCCCTATAACTATATTTACCTTTTATACATAGGATGAAAAAACTCAACCATTTATATCATACTTCCTGTAGGTCCACTGCTATGCCTACTATATTTTAAAATTTGGTCCAAACAACCATGTGTCTCTTTCAATGTCTTCTGTAGGGTTGGGCTGAAGCTTTACTTTCACCTAAGGGACTTCTCAGAGACCCTATTCTATGGCTACATGGGATTCCTCAATGCTGTGATGTCTGTGGCTGTCTTTCACTATCTAGTGTCTTTCTCCCCAATACAGTCAGGCCTTTTCATATCCCACCCATGCCTTTGAAGTAATCTGGGCCCTGAAGTAAGTTATTGTCTTGGTCTCTTTGTCTAATTAATTGTTCAAAAAGTCTAGTGTGTCTGTTTTGAATAACTTTACTTCCTTGAGTCCAGACAAGAAAAGTCTAAGTTCTTTCTAGTAAGTTGTAAGACCTTTTCTTTAAGATGTTTGGCAAGAACTTCCTATAACCCCACTCTCCCTAGAACACAAACTCTGCTCCAAGTCTCTGATAAGCCATAGAAGAATGGCCTACAACTCTGGTGGGCTCTGAATGTTAACACAACTACCCACTTGTACTCAGAATGTCACTCTCTGCCACCAATGTCTTGCACACACTTGATTTAAGTTTCCCATGTATCATTTTAGTTTGTCAAGTAGTTCCTAGCCCTCCCATTTTTGTTTGTCCAAAACTCCTGACAGGTTACCAAACTTCTCTCTATTCCTGCATATTTCATTGATATCATTGAGATCTATGGGGTATCTGGTCTAGTATGTATCCTTCATTCAGGTGCATTGTGGTGAACTCATAATCTTCAAAAGGGGTCTGTGGTGAACTCATAACTGATAAGTATTCCTGGTTGCTTACCTACCTTTATTTTAGCCACTTCAGTAGTAGTGTATCTACAGCCTTTGATCAATTCAGTAGTAGTTAGATACTTAATGTAATCCGATGGTGAAGCATCTACACTTGTGTAACTATTCAGTAATGATCTGAACTTACATGACTAGGCACCATCTTTCTACCAACCAGCACTCCATCACCTATCCAGGCTTGCTGGCACTTCTCACCTTCAAGACATTTTTGATCTTTCTTCTGGACTTTTTCAGATTTCCCACTCCACTGGGCTTTTTTTGATGGTCCACTGGGACTTTCATGGTACTGCGCGTCTCACAAACTGGGGTACAGTCTGGCTTCTGCCACCAACCAGGTCAACAAAGGCGTTGCTGACCTGGGTGGTTTTCTGCTGCTGTAGGTGATAGCTGTCCTGAAAGGGCTGAGCCTCTGTGAAGCATTCCCTCTACCCATTCACTGAGGCTGACCATCACATTCTTTCTCCTCTCTTCCTTTACATCCAACCTTCCTGCAACCTGTCAGTGCATATTATAGGATTCTATAGGACTTAAAGTGAAGAACACCTTCCTTATGTCCACCCAGGCAACTCTCCCCCCAAACCTTACTCAACCTTTGTAACATAAATAAGTGAAAGACAAAATAGTCTGGATTTTCCCATTACGCCTTGTCGGACCACTTTGCATTGCCAAGACGGTGTGCTTGTTGCTCTACACTCTTATGATATGATCTTTGTAGCCGCTTTGGCTGCTGAGATTTGAATTTGTACTTCCGTAGCCTGGCTGCGAATTTTGTCACCTAGTTCACATAATTACATCTTTCAAATAAAATCCATCCTGGGAACATACATCCACCTCAAAATCCAAACTCAAATCATCCTGTAAAAACATTAACTGTGTGTAGAAAAAACATTTTGAAAAAGGTGAAACACCCTTTCTGTAAAAGTAATAGTCTTCTGTGAGTTAAAAACCTTTCTTAGTGTCATTGCTAGTTGTCTGTGAGCAGCTAGAAAGTGGACTATATGTGAAGGACGGACCTCTGACCAGTACCGGGGTCTATATTCCGTAAATAATTGTCTAGGTTGTCCTTTGAAAAAATAGTGCTTGTGTCTTGTCAGAAACAGGTTCAGTGGTCACACCAATCTGCTTCCTGCTGTCAAACCGTTTTCATTTTTCTGCTGATAAAATCTTCCATGCAGGCAACATCTAAGATCATTTTCTCTGCCAAATAAGGCGTACATCTACACAACCTCTTTCCTAGCATGGTTTACTACCACCCCACCTGTACCTATTACCTTCGAGCTCCATACCCACACCCTCAGGTCCCATATAAAAAGCTTGATGAGCAATATAAAGCGTTTGTGCTTTGAATAGCTCACTGTCTGCCTTTGTTTCCACTGCCCTCTGCAACACCTGCCTTTAGTACCCTTTACATATTTTGCCTTACCTAGCCATTTTTAATTAAATTTAATCTTTTGTACCTTTTATGAAAATATAGCTTAAATATTAAACATTGGTACGGCGGTTGCGACTATTGGCTGCCTGTATTGGGGCTGTAATTGCTAAGCTCATTTCTCCCACTAGCTCTCTCTCCATTCCACATTTGAACCCATCCCACCCACTACCCTTGGAGGATCAATGGTAGACCGCTAGCTTCCATGGAAAGCTTAGCATGTAGCTATAATGTCTAGCCACGTTCTGTGACCTCTCTCAACTTCTCCACCAAAGGAAGTCTTTTATCTTCTGTTAATGGTGCCTCAGATTCAGGCTTGCTGCTGTTTCCTATTGCTTACCTTGAAGTAACCCTTTTGCCACTCTTGCAGGTGGTGAATTATGTTGATCAGGCTGATCCAATGCCTCCCTTTCCACAGCCATGGCTCAGATTCACGCTCTTCACGCCCTCACTTGAAATAGCCAACAGCCCACCCCTAGGCTGCATCAACAGATAAATACAGCACAGTTCACAAAGTCCCCACCCACCACCACCTGCTTGCACAATGCTTGCCTTAATGCCTATCTAAATGTAACCAAATTGGTACAAAACACTGCATTATCAAAATAATTTCCTATTAGAGCAACTGTTGGAATATCATTGAACATTACAACTTGCTTCTTCTATTTCCTTCCTTCTCAAATCATTGGCCAGAGTTTACTTGATAACTGAAAAGGCACCTCTCTAATGACCCTCTGTGTAATTGACTGGTTGGGCATGTATTCCTGCTCTCTAACCACTGTAAGACCAATAACAGTTATGTCTGATGCCGTATCCTTTTTGGCAATGGTCTCTTTTACCTCCACTAGGATGAGGCACAGATTCTTGTGGTAGTTTGGTGCTATGGTTGTCTGTATATAACCCATCACTACCATAGTGTTACTTACTGCCTCTCATGAACTTTTAATCCACTTTGACTCATTAGACATTGCTAAATATATGCTCCCTTTAGTTAAACTGAAAACATTTAATCCCCCAAGACCTGGGCATGTAGCAGAACTGGAGGCTTCCCCTTTGCTTGAGGAACTTGCTATGATTGCTTAGACTACCTTCCATGGAACACCTTATATCAATGTGTTGTGCTAGGTGCTCTCTTCTTGTGTAGTTTTGACCTGCTAGCTATGTAGACGTCCTTCTTCCTCTCAGTTTCTTCAGCACTGTTATACACCCTGTCTGCTATCCAGATTTTCATGTCCTCTGACTGATAGTTCTTCAGTTGTAATGACTTGACAATCACTCACCCACGTATGAAAATAAGTAGTTATTTCTACAGTATAATCACTCACACTGTCATCTGTCTTTACTAATTTCTCTCTGAATTTCTTACTAGAACACAGTTTAAAATAGTCAGAAACACATTGTTTAACTTTAACATAGTTCAGACATATAAAATCATTTAACCTTGAGGCAGCATGCATTGTTTTACACATGCGCATAGAAGTTAAATACCTCACCCCCTGCCTTTTGTCAATTTGGTGTTGATTATATGCCCTTCCATATACCTGAATGAAGTTATCAAAAATCGCTCCTCCTCTTTATACTGTGGAAATGATTTGGTACAGACCTTGACATCTAGGGTTCAGCTTCCCCCTCCACATTATTTGCATGTCTCCAATGAAGGGCCATCTCCATTTTATGTTGGTGTTGCTTTTCTCTTTCTTTAGCCTTCCAGCTGCTTCACTGTCCCAGCTTTCTCAACCTCCAGGTGTATAACCACTACTAGTGCCAGTTCGTTTCTGAGCTAAGCTGAGATGAACTACATTGCCTGTTTTCTGCATGCTGTGCACCCACAGCATCTGTCAGGTTACCTTCCAATTTAGTGGAC
The DNA here is from genome assembly GCF_019279795.1 of Protopterus annectens. Taxonomy (NCBI): domain Eukaryota; kingdom Metazoa; phylum Chordata; order Ceratodontiformes; family Protopteridae; genus Protopterus; species Protopterus annectens. The sequence goes on along the minus strand of NC_056745.1, from coordinate 686,144,970 downwards.
TATATTCCAGCTGCACACAAGGCTGTTATCATGTCCTCATTGTACATACTGGCATTCAAAATTCCCTTAGCTTTATACTCCTCATTCAGTTGCAACACCCACATCCTGTGCATATTTATACTATAATGTAAGGGTATACACACCTACCTTTTGTGATAAAATTTCTCTGTAGGCTAAATAAGCCCAAATCAATATCAATAATATCAATATAAGGGTGAACTGATGATCAGATTAGACGTGGGTTTGAATCCCACCACTGCTATCTAATGTAAAGGGAAAAGCTCTGTAGCAGACACATTTATTTTAATTCCACCACTGCTAAGCAATATGAATACAGGAATGTAAAGATATTTTAATGCCACCAATACATTAAAATCTTTTTATTCTAAAATCTTAAATGGATAGACAAACAATGATACCACCAGTAGTAAACAATTTCAGATATCAATAAGGAACACAAATATGAATCATTATGCAATTGCATGTGCAGCCAGGCCACAACAGCATGCAGGAAATATGCACTGTTTCCTCAGTTTCGTCCTACTTCATCCACACCATGAAAATTCTTAACAGTGAGCACCCTACTGAGCAGAGTCTTTGGCATGTCTTCCTAGACCCCTTTTTCACCACTCATTCTGAATTTCAATACCCTCCACTTTTCCACAGTAACTGTACTTTAAATAAATTCTTAAAACACACACTCTGTTTTCCAGAGAAGGCAGGTAATATTTTTCAATATTACAGTGTTTTATCCTGGTTTGCTTGCTGTCACTCCAAATTATCATCCTGGGGACCTCCTAGTTACTGTTTCAGTCTTACTTATAAGTTAGATAATTATAAACACAAAAGATACTGTATAGCAAAGCAGTCTGATCAAAGGAGGTGGATAACAAAGACTTGTCACCAGTTAGCCATAAATGCATTCTTATAAAATAATGACTACATAAGTAAAAGATGACCAACCACTAGAATTTTAAAAGTGAATAAATAAATACTGTGCATAGAAAAGAATCTGAATTTCCAGGTAGAAAGCGATGAGAACAAAACTAACAAGTCACAAGCTCCAGGTGCCATTCTTCTTCACTATTCTGATCTTCTCAGCTGTTGTTCATCTGTGTGTTTTGTATTTTTTTCATATAGAAAAACAGCCATGTCCATGTAGGTTTTCAAAATTACATATTAATGAGCCAGTTTACCTGCTTTTGGTCAGTTATCTCTTTGAAGAATCTTCTAATGTCATTTTAAGACCCTAGCCTCCTGACCTGGGAACAGCCAAAGATCTTATAAGTACAAGACAAATCAGTTAAACTTTCACATCCTATGTTTAACTGCAGTGGTAAACTGCAAAAGACAGGAAGCAACACTTAATAAAAGTCAGTTACAAGTTCCATTTTATTTATACTGTGCGTGCGTGTGTGTGTGTGTGTGTGTGTGTGTGTGTGTGTGTGTGTGTGTGTGTGTGTGTGTGTGTGTGTGTGTGTGGTGCATGTTTGGGTGTACCTCATTTCCAATCCCCAGTGGTAGCTGGGGATATATGGGAGGTATATTTAGGGATGCATGGCATTGGCTAAGTGGGTGTAGAGGTGGCATGATACACAAGAATGCCTAATGCACGTCCATCCTTAGACAGTATAGGTGTGTATAAGGGAAGTGAATTTAAGGCATAACAAAAATCCTCTATGGCAGCAATGTGATGCTGGCCTTGGATGCCATAACCCCTCACTTGCCCCAAACGTGGTTTGGAGAAAGTCTAGGGGAAACATATTGGGTTTGTTAGACCTGGTGAACAAGGACAGATGCCTGGGAGTAACCAATGGTCAGCTGCATTGGGAGATAGAAAAAAATAAAAAAGTACAGGAATCAAAGAAGCCCCCTTCCAATAAAAATGCAATTTTTTCATTTTATTCTCATATTTCATGTTCAATCCAAAGCAGGGTCATGGGAAGCCAAAATTTATCCAAGCATTCATGGGAAGCAAGATATAGAAGCTTATCTTGAACAAGGGGCCAGTCCATCACAGGATGCACAAACATGCTCACACTTAAATGGCAGACACACCTATAGACAGTTTAGAGGACCATCAAAGCTAACTTAAATCTGAAAAGTACTCTGAAACAAGTAGGCAAACAATAAATAGAAAAGTAATAAACAGAAAAGGAAAGACATAGGAAAAAATGATAACCACTATATGTGAAAATATGGTGGCAGATACAAAAAAAATAAACGGAAAAATAAAAATATAGGGAAAACTGATAACATACACATGTGTGCACGAGGTGGCAGATATGCATAATATCTAGTACTGCAGAGGAAGGAAAACCATTATTTGACATAGCCTCAAACCATATCTCTTAACCTCCTTGTGTAAGAAATCTGGACAACGCTTAAAACAATGGCAGTACAAAGACCCAAAACAGGTACATGTTTTAAATATTGTTGTTATAGGTTCATAGGTATATACTAGGCTAATGATCACCTGGGCCTTCATAAGTCTAGCCATGCATCCCAACTCAATTGGTTCCCTATGTGTCGTGGTGTGGACATAAACTTAGAAAGTTGCTAGAATAACAGGAGTTGTGTTATCATGCATTTTCTGAATGATTTGAAGTCTGAAACTCAAATGTATGTCATTATTTAGTGACTTCAACACTCAGTGATGTGACAAAAAAACACAAATTTTATGAGGAACAGACTAAAAATATGAGGCAAAAATCTGGACATTCTGTGAAAATCTGGAGAGTTGAGAGGTGTGCCTCAGACTAAACTCAGAAATCAAATGGACCCAAACTTCAGTATCAGTTTCAGTGCTTTTGTATTTATTAGAAAATAAGATGTCAGGCTTAAGTATAACTTTTAGCACTATTGCCTTTATTAGTAGATAGGATACCTTCTGTGAAGGTTGGGCACCAGGCTGGCAACTCGACACCGTAAAACCTCACTGCCGATCAATCTGAGAACTGGTGATCTGCTGTGGCGACCCTTAACAGTTGAAGCCGAAAGACATTGCTTGCCTTTATTAGTAGATAGGAAGATAAGTTACTGTATAACTCCTTTCTAATGAATCCTAATAAGGAAAAAAAATACTAAAACTTGTACCAAAGTCTTGTAAAGCCATTTTATTTCTAAATGTTTTTATTTGGTTTTAATTTTCCTCTCAGTTTGCTTGGGTTCAACTTTATGTTTTTGGATATCTTCAAAGAAGTTCTGCCTATGTTTACTTTTATACCCTATTTAGCACACCATCAGCTTTCACTGGTGCCTTTCCTCAGACTTTGGGAATCACTCCTGATTCTCCCTCAGATTTAATTTATACTGTCCCCCATTGTCTGAGAGAAGATTGAGACATCTTAGAGCTGCATCATACATATACATGTTTTGTTTTATGCATTACCCATAACTTGCCCCAACACAAGACATGCAATGATGTTAGACCATTAAGACTGAGAATGTCTGTTGATGACTTGCACCAGAATTTGTAAGCTTAGGATGCATACCCTCTAATGTCATCAATGGGGCTGTCATGCTATGCTTAAGGACCCCTCCCCTGGGGCAAGTCAGCTGGTAAAATACTGCTACGTTTCCTTTCCTGACTCTCCAAGGGCAGAGTTCAGTAATCATATCCAGATCAGTAACCATTTGAAATATCTAGAGTGACTCCTAAAATGGGGAGACTTAATGGCTGAAAGAGTGGTCTTACCTATACTAAGTCCAAGATGTAATTTCTCGGAATATTCCCTTTTATCTGAGGTATGTTGATCTCTGTGTTGGTACATATATATAAGTTTGAGGAGGTGTGGTGTGCAGGCAGGGCTTTCAGCCCTGCAAAATGAAATTTAAAGGAGAAGAGTGATTTTCAAAATTCACTCTTCTGTGTTTTTGGTCTTTTTTTTTGGGGGGGGGGGGCTTGTCATCAGTCAGCATTTGCGCCAGCATTTCAGTAGGGAGCCATCCAGATCAGATGGGTTGTAGTCAAAGCTCCATTCTTCTGCACTATTAGAGACAAAGATACAGTTAAATAAATTCCCATATATATACATGCCCACAGACATATGCACATGTACACTCACACATTCAGATATATGACATACAAATATAATAAAAGAAAACATCACACAGTGTTTTGCTGCTGTTGGCATTTAAAATAACTTACATACATGAGGCCTCATAAGGGCTGACTCTGAAATTCAGTGTTTTATATAAATCTCAGGATTTCAGAGGTTTCAAAATCTCTATGCCAGAGTCCCTTACTTAATGTTTTTTTTTTCATGTACTATTTGCCATTAGCATTTCTTTTGACTGTTTTACATCTGCTGGCAGCTACAACTCCATCTGCATTGGTGGTTTTAAGGGAGGACTTGTTTATTCACCTGTGTTATATTTTCATTGAGGGGATACCCCTTTCATTATCCAGTTTTCTAAATCCCACTAATATATTGTGCCACTAAATAAATTGTATGGTCACTTCATTCATAAATGTTCAAGATCAGTAAAAGATTATAACAGGAACATTTTCAATAGCCACCGAGGCCCATGGCTTTTGGATGCACTTAGCTAGCTAGCTGTTGAAGAATATTGCTGCTGCTGGTAGTCCTGCTGCATTCATTCATTCATTCATTCATTATACAGTGTTTTTGTGTCCATCTACAAGTCTGTTGATTCAACTTGTATGTGGTCCTGGACATTGGAATATAATACACACCTAATCCTAAAGTGTTGCAGGTGGTGAAGTACGTTGATCAAGTTGTCCAATGTCTCCTCAAACCCTTTGCAATGCACTTTACTAGTGACTGATCCAGTCTGCCCCAGCAAATCGAATGAGATGGGAGCCTTAAATGAACCTCTCCCCCACTCCACAGCATGCATCACTTTGCTTCACCTATACTTAATCTATGTATAGGATCTGACCTATGCTGTAAGTAGCAGCTTAGTAAATCACCCTTCATGCCTTCTTCACACTCTGTCTGTTTTGGTAAACTAAAAAAATATTGATGACTGCTGTGTGCTGTCTTGTCTGCCTCCAAAGAGAATAGAACCAAATACAACTATAGCATGGACTATTGCAGCCAGTTTCTTCTTAATTTTATTCTACAGCACAATACAACCCCCTCAAGCAGCTCAGCACTTAGTCTAAGCTGCTGTCTGTTACTCAAATATTCTGAACCGTTTGAGAAGTTGCACCACACTGTAAAATAAATTAATGGGAACCTGTCTGCAGCAGTCCCTGTAGCTCTTGTAATTGTAAATAATAAATCTCTATGCAATCATGCAAGTCAGTCAGGTGTAGTTCCTAAAAATCAATAACTCCTGATAAAAAATGTATATAAGTAACTGCCACCTAGAGAATTGCATAGGTAATGTTAATGTTGAAGCTACTGCACAGACATGGGCAGCCTTAAGCATAGGCCAACTAGGCAGCTGTCTAGGTTGCCACTCTCATTGCTCTAGTAGGGGGACTTTTCCAATATTTATTTATTTAATAGTAAAGAAAAACACCAGAAAAACACTTCTATCAGAGTATTGAGAGTGGTGTCCTAGGAATGAAGTCTTGTAGACTTTGCCAGTCCAATTGATGGCCTCCCACTTGTCCTGCCCTACCTAGACAAAAGATTGGGCAGAGCAAGAAGTCAACAAATTCAAAACAGAGTCTGACACAAAATGAAAGCTCAATGATAGCATGGGGTAAGTGTTTTTTTTTTGTTTGTTTTTTTATTACCGGCAGACAACCAGATTTTTTGGATGACTGTGGGCTGGCTAGTCCTCAGCTATCCCTGATTTTGTAAAATGTGCCACATTTTATCTAATATACTTGTCCTGGGACTCCTACCCTCATATGTCCTAATATTTGCAGAATATCCAGATTTTGCCTCATATATTTGGTCTGTTTGACATAAAATTTGTAGTTTTATGGCAAATCATTGAGGTTTGAACCCATTTAATGACAGATAGCTGAGTTTTAGACTTCATATTCTTCAGAAAATGTACTTTATTTCAGCAACTTTCTATGTTTATAAGAACAATATTTAAAATGTGTGTGATTTTGCCCCCCCCCCAATTATTTTTTTTATGTCCATATTTCTTAGACTAAGATGGTAAGGGGCATGTCCCGCATACTCTTTTTTTTATCCTGGTGAATCACTGAGGTATAGTCAATCAAAAATGCCAAACATTGAAGATTTGTGTTTCTCCTCAAAAATATTTGCTGGTAGAAAACATATTGCTCTTCATAAAAATGCTGGCCTATCTGTGGGGAAATATGACTAATGGTTACTTTTTGATCATTATCTGAGTTTGCAGATTACTGCAATTTGTGTAAGGGTGCTAGGAATACTTTAACGTATGGCTACTGTTTCCATAAAACAAAACTGGCTGTCGTGTTTAGCTATAACTGTTGAGGTGAGCTGTCGTTAGAAAACAACTGACACTCTTGTTATTTTCTCAGTTTAAACAGTCATCTGGCATTTTAGGGCCACTGTGATTTATACGAAACAACTTGGAATACATTAATGTGTGGCTACTATTTCCATTGAAAAAAGCTGAAATGGAATACACTGACATCATTTTTATCTATAACTGCTGGGTAGGGGTAAGGAGCTTGTGAAGACTGGTAGAGAAGGGGTGAAGGCTACCAGCCTAGTCAAACAGAATTTTATAGATAATTCTATCATTTGTAAATATAAATGTAAAATACGGGCTTGTTTCTTAAATGAAAGAAAACACTGTAAAATGTGAACTTCAAGATTGTAGCAACATTGCCAACTGCTGTAAAGAAAACTAAGCCAAGCATTTCAAATGTTCTTTGAAATTAAAATTATGTATTGTATGTCCTTTGAAGTTAGAATTTGGAGTTGATGAGTCTGGAGTAAGCATTCTGCCTATTGTTTCAAGGCTAAAGTTAATGACCAGAATTTACATGTGGAATGTCTTTTACTGCTCTAAGTGTAAAAGAATGTAAATGCAGTTCTGTGTGGCCTGGGAACCAGGAAAGTGTAAACAAATGATGTAATGTTTTACCAGAACTGCAGTTTCAATTTAAACAGTGAAAACCAGAGATTATTAAGCATTTTTGTCTTGATATCCAGCCTCAGCACTGCCTGTTGTCTTAAGTAAGTTATCTTAGAAGTATGTTTTCTTGTAGAAATAGCTAGGACTATAAATATTAGACTAAGTGTTTTTCTGTTATGTCAGAACTGTACTACTGATTTATTTTAAGTTTCTGTGTGATCTCTGAACTCTTGAATGACACTGTGGTATAGTAGTATTGTCTTGTGTTTTTAGTATTTATTATTAAATATTTTAAAAACCTTTTACCTGCGGCTGGTTTGTGTAGATATAAGTTAAGCTCTAGAGTACATTGTGTATTTATAGAGTTTATTGTACAAGGCCACTCTAATAAGCCTTGACTGATTAGTCACACTTACCAATTGGATAATAATATTGCACAGTAATAACTGGACACCCTATTAAGGGCCTTTGGGTAGCTGATAATTATTAGCTGGTGGTGGCAGTAATTACTACCGTATAGTCTGGGTATAGGGGCACAGCTGGAGAATCTGTGTCAGCCTTTCCCAGGAGTGTCTGTGAAGTTGTATAAATACTTATCTCAAAGTGTGTGTGTGTGTGTGTGTGTGTGTGTGTGTGTGTGTGTGTGTGTGTGTGTGTGTGTGAGCTACATGGGCAGGGACACGAAGCACTGGTTGGACAGAGAGTGTACTGAAGGTTAGCTTGCCAGCTAGGCTGAGATCGTGACCCTATAGCTATACCAGTGGGCAGGAGCTGCCTTAGGTCAACTGGTGCCCTAGGCAAAAGGGCTTCATGGCGCCCCTTACAACACCACCCGGTGCCCCCATCCTGGTCTCCCTACACCAGATAAATACTAGAAAAGTGCCCCTGCTACAGCGGCGCCCTAGGCGGCCGCCTAGTTGGCCTATGCCTAAGGCCGGCTATGCCAGTGGGGAGTCCTACTGGGGACCTGGGGAGCAAGGGAGCAACCAGCCCCAGACTGACTGTGATCTCTGTGTGTACTTAAGGGAAATTGTACTTTACTGTGTGTATTTGTTATCGTTTCCTCTCATATGAGACGCCCTCTCTGGTGTTAGTGGTGAGGACTGAGGCTCTTTGATTGCTGGGCCAGGGAGCAGGTGAAATGCATGTTGTACAGCAAAGCATTCAGGACTCTCTAGGCCCTCTGCTTAATGTAGTTATTTCCACCACAGTTGTCAGAATGCAGTCTTGCATAGTTAGGATGTGCTGAAAGAATGAATGCAGGAAAAAAATTAATGAGTAAGGCATACTATGAGAAAAAGAAGAAAACATTAATCTGGATGGTGTGGATAGACTAGGATCAGGTGTGGGCAAGGGAGCACTGAGTAATGTGTGAGGGAGACTGCTGTGAAGCCCTTCACCTATGGTACCAAACCAGCTAAGGCTGACCCTGGTCAAGACTGAGCCACGACAAAAAACTAGTGGGAAAGGACATCTAAGAATCACATGAGATGACCTGCCCTAAACTGTCAGTTAAGTCAGGCAGAAAAGTGTCAGAGACAGCTTGGCCTGGTTTGATTCAATCTGTGAGACTGCTGCCTGTCAAAATTAAACAAATACTATGTGCTGGCTACACATGCTCAGCAGTTTTCTGAAGTTTTTCATTTCCAGGGAAAAATACAAATGGGGGAAGGTCAAAGTATGTTTATAATTTACTTATTTATATGAGATGATATGAAGCCTGTATGGGTGCAGTGTAGCAGCCATGTTTTTGAGAGAGACTTATGCTTTTGTGCAATGTAATGGATAAGATGCAATGTATATAGTGGACATTTTCTTGTAATACCTTTGCCTATGCACATTCCTGGCTGAAAAGCCCCTTGTGTGACCTATTTACTTACACTCTTAGAGCATAGGTAAATAATAAAATCACAGTGTTATTTATTTCAGGATGAAAGAGCAGCAGGACATTTATTGTATTTTAGATTAGACATTGGCAGATTGGGTAGGTGGGACCAGTGACAATTTCCTTAACTGGAAAAAAACAGTACTAGAGGACTAATTACCAACAGAATTAAAGGGTGTAAAAGAAGCAGTATGTGGATGTTTTCCTTAATTTCTAGATTTGAAAAAGGATATCAATATAAGAGGCTGGGCAATGAAGTACGGGGCACTGATTTATGAATCTCTTTTGAGGGTAAGAGAATGAATGATACAGCATCTGCCAATCTCATTTAGTGTAGATTTAATGATGGTTAGATTCAGGCAGTAGGTAGCAGTTTTGGGGTCTGTTATTTACTTATTTGTTTTATTATAGACAATCCCTAAGGGTTAATTTTTTTGTATCTTTAGGTTTGTTGCAGTTTAACAGTACTGCTGTCTCAGTGTCCACAGTCTGTGATTCAGTCTTAATTTCCAGTTTACTGTTTGTTCAGAGTTATGTCCGAGTTTTTTTTTTTTTTTTTAACTGGGTACTTGGGTTATCTTCCAAAGATGTGCTTACTGATAAGCTTCTCTAATTTAGCTAGTGTCAGTGGTGCAGTAGGTAGTATACTTGCTTCATGTACAGAAGGTTATGGGTTCTATTTTCACACTAGGTAGTTGGATTACTGATACTACATTACAGCATAAGTAGGGTGCTACACTCCCGAGAATGACATCCTTCAGATGAGATGTTAAACCAAGCTCCCATCTGTCTGAGTTGGTTGTATCTCAGGTGAATGCAAAAAAAATCCCGTGGTACCTGTTATAAAGAATAGGGGAAGTTCCCTAATTTACTGGCCAAATTTCCCCTAGTCGTTTAAATACCACCTCACGTCTCCCCTGAAAAGAGACCATTAACCTAGTGGGACTAACCTGTTTCTGGCAGACTGTTTCCAGCAGTAGCTCTAAGCAACACACATTAGGTTTTATTTGTTGACAGCAGTTTGCAGGACTTCAGTGGCACCTAAAGCCTTTGCTGATCTGCATCTGACTGTACAATAAAGTGATAATAGCAACTTATTAATAATAGTGCATGAACCCCACCACTGACTTCTGTTAATTACCTAGCAAAGCCATGCTGATACTCACATTATTGAAAACATTATCTATTGTACTAGGGCTATGTCTGAAATGTTCTATTGTCAGAAATTCTGCTATTACTGGTTAACAACAATGTTATTTCTTTTCCTACCAGAAACATATTCAAAACTACTCAGATGTAAGGCAAAGATGCTTAACAAAATCCTACTTTATGAAATAATATATTTAATGTAAAACAATCACGTGGGTTAGGACATGCTTAAAACAATAATAAAGGTGAATGCAGAACTTCATGTTTATGTGGGTGGCTCTAACAAGTTGAGGGAGGGCTTCTCAGACTGAAAAACAGTCTGGTGCCCAAGTTACACTTGATCTGCCACTGTCTGAGCCAATATAGAATATGCAAAACAATTATTATTTTTTTTTACTTTAAATAAAAATAAGATAACAGCACGCGGTCTTGCATATTTCTCATTCCGTCTATGTCATCTTGTCACACACCTGTCACGCTGCCATTCTGCAGGTGTATATGACGTATTTCCTCGGGTGAGACGCTGCTCTTGGTTGCTATGGCGAATGATAGGCACATCCTTCCACTTCCTACCTTAATTATGATAGATGGAAGACTTAGTACAGTTGCGGTCATGGGAAACGTTATTTTATTGGATGAAGTGATTAGTTTGATGTAGAGAGGTTTGAGGCACAGGTGGCTGAAAGTAATTAGTTTGATGTAGAGAGGTTTGAGGCACAGGTGGCTGAAAGTAAAGTTCCAGGAGTGTTCTCCACTTAGAACTATTGCTCGTCCTTCTGTTTAGTTTGTACACAACGTTTTTTTTCCCTCCTCCTTGTATCATTTACGTTTACTCATTGTTCGCATTCTTGCTACAGTTGCGCATTGGCATTTTTTAAGGGAGATGTCTTCCAGCAGGACAAAAACAGAGAGGGGCGTGAAAGGTACGACATCTTTTTTCTTCGAAGAAAGTCTAAAATCTTGGCGGTGGAAATTCCAGAAGTTGCATGCACTCATGTTGTTTGATCGTTGTGTCACATTGGAAGCCTGCCTAGCGTTCGGCTTGTGTTCATTTTTTACTATTCTGTGGGTGCAACTTTATTTGCGGTATAGGAATGGAATGTGGCCAGGATTTTGTACTCGACAGTTGTCTCACAATGTAGCCTTTACTCCACAGCTGTGCTTTTCCACCTTTTCAGTTGCCTAAAGGAGGATTTTGTAGGAAAAAATATCCCCAACCAGTGCAAGAGATTGAAATTCATTTTTCCCAAAATGAAAGTTTAGCTTTGTAGAATTTGAGTTGTTTGCATTCTTTCACATAATTCTTGATCGAAGGTGTTTCATATAACCTATTATAGGAATTAGTATAACATATGTATGCTAAATCTAGAGCACTTTGATAATAGTTTTCAATCTTACAAGCACTGGCTAATCAACAATGTATGTACTGTACCTGTGTACTATGTATGTATTCTACCTATGTTCCAAATTTCAGCTGTACACCACAAATCTATTAATTACCTTTATTTTTAAAATTAATATTTTTTTGTTTGTTCTTTCCACTGTAACTGTTTATGTGCCACATACCACTGTAAAAACATGTCTCTTGTAATTTGTGCGTATACTGATCATGTCTAAATAACTAAATGTGTCTGTAATTTTTCTTTGTGGAGCTTTTCTCCCCGGGCCTCTGCTGAAAAAGGGCCTTTTCGGTTCAGTCAGACACCCCCGGTTAACAAATGTAAAATAAAATACATAAACAATATACAGAATAATTGTTTTACTCAACAGTTAGAATATTTTGTGCCCTAAATATTTTAGGACATTTGATTCACTTTCACATTTTTTCCAAGACTCAACTGAAGAGGGACAAGTGGCACCCACAGTCTAATACCACTGACAAATCGGTGTATATAAACGCACACATTCCTTACATTGTTCTCATACCCAATGCATAAGTGTGTGTGATTTTGTGTGCGTGGATGTGCAATGCTGACTATAATATACTTGCTTGTGGTTTAATTCCTAATAGATGTGTGAGCAGTGTGCATTTTGGAAGAATGCTGCAAATGGTACTTTTTTCCAGGAAGCATATCTTCTAATCATAAAACGTATAAGCTTTTAATAGTCTGTGTAATACAAGGAGGACAAATAATATAAAGTGTGTGCTGGGGTTGTAGGCTGATTAATACAGGGTAACTTGAAAAAATGATAGTTAATAATTTCTGTAGTGGCTTTCTTGAATGGAGACCGCAATATGAAGGGATTGACAGTAACTACGCCAAGCTGCAGAATATTGTGCTGTAAATGTCATATAAGTTTTTTTTTTTTTTTTTTTTACACTAACAGCTAGTGGCAAAGTATTTATGCTACATTCACTGGCAGAGATTTAAAAATAAAGGAGAATTTACATAAGTGGTTACAGTGCGGGATGGTGTCACATACTGTATGTGGAAATATTTTGTCTGCTTTACACTAATGCAATATGTTAATTTTTCTTATCACTTCTAAGCTTCCTTAAGGCTGTGATTGACTAAGCTGGAGAAGTATTGGCTTGGTAGTGCTTTTTGATTATTTATGTATAAATATTCCTTCTTGTCCTCATCAGCGGTCTTGTTTTGATTGATAATGTAGTTTAGAGCTTTTAAACTAGTAGTTGAAACATTTCATTAAAATTTTAAACACAAACACAAGCATAGGTTGCGTTTTTAAATGTTGATTGATAATGTACTGTTTTTCTCCTTGTTTAGCTCTCTGCATTCTAGCAATCCCAGCACACTTTTATAGATTTCCTGAATTGCTGTTTAACCTTCAGGCTACCAGTTAGATAAGACATTTCCAAGTTCCACTGTCATTTCATTGTGGCTTCTAATATTTTCTGACAGTTGTTATCACATCTTCATGACTCTTGGACCTTGGTTCTGCATGGTTTACCTTTACATGTGCGTATTGCACATGGGCAAACTGCAATTAGTCGAAAGACAGTTTGCAAGGTTTGCAAATGCCGAATGGAAAAAGGTTCGAATGTGCAATGTGCGAATGCACAGTGAGATTCGTTCATTGCACATTCGACATTCTGGGGCAGATTGCACTATAGTGGGGATTTGTAAATGGTTTCTTTCCCCGCTGTAGTGCGATCTTGGAGTTAGAATAATAAAGTGGGGGTGGGGGGGCGCAGGGGGCTTGTCGCCCTGCATTACACTTTATCTAATTTTGTTGTCGACATTAATGTTCAAAAATCAGCGATCGGCTTTTCAAATTGCTGATTTTCAAACATTTACAACTGTCGCTGTTTTCAGTTTCATTGTTACGGTTCGCTGATATGAGCAATCGCAGCAATGTGTTTCGACGTTCTAAAGCCTGCATATTTCTAGTGTAGTTTGCCTTTCACTTTGCATTGAATCCAAACTGCTGTATTTCCAACTATTCCTTTAGTCTTACTAAAATCCCTTTCTACCCATTGCCACTTCAGAATTTGTCTTGTTGCAGAAAGAAATCCTTGTCCTGCTGGACCAGATGGCACTATTGCTCAGTAATTAAGGTTTTGTCATCTTGGCTTCAAGGTCCATGGGTTCATTTCTGAGCTGTGATTCTGTGTGAATGTGGACCTCACATGTTCTTTTCACGTCCATTGTATTTTCTCAAGGAAATCTGGTCTCCACCTACCTCTCACAAAGCTGAATGAAGTGGTCAATCTGTACTGCCCTTGTTTCATGGTGGAAAAGGGCTTATAGTGGGACAGTCCACTTTCCCAGTAAAATTATTTAGATTTCTTTGAAATATCAGTTGACTTTAGTATGACGACAGGTTAGCGAGTTTATCCTTTTGACCTTTCTTCCATTTTTGTTAGGCGTAATTATAAGTGCTTCTCAAGTAGATTCATTATTGTCCTCCCATGATAATGTTGTGTTCTTTTTCTTTACCCACTCAGATCCTCCTGCCCTTCCCTTACTTTTTCACTGGTTAGTCACAACCATATTGCCAGTTGGGTGAGAATCAGACTTGTATATTTCCCAACTGTATATCAAATTACTGCTCTCTTTGCACAATAACATCAAAGTTGGTAAGCCGTAGTCCTCTGCATGTTGGCATAGCCATTATATGTGGCAGAGTTGGAATCCTAGTCTCTACTGTGGACGGTATCCCATGCTGGAAGTCCTTGCTTCCCATTGATGATCCAGCAAAATGGCCACATTTTCTATCCCCAAGCCTAATTTTAGAATTTCATAGTGAAGTACATGAATCTTCAAATATTTTATCCACATTTAATTTTATTAGGAATTCTTTTCTTTAAAAAAGTTTAATACAGTTCACCATATTTATATGGCCTCTCATTATATGTAGTATCTCCTTTTAAGTGGTAATATTCTTAATTCTTTAGTATCTCTTTAACATTCCCTGTCCAACCAGCATACATTTTACTAGACTTCAGTATCCTTCTCTATTTTTATAATTTAACATACATATAAAATGTTTTATGCTTTCAGCTAATTTGGCCAGATGATATAGTTGTGCAACCGCTTACTTGATGCACCAAATATTGCTGGCACTAGCCAAGGTCAAATATCTTGAAATGGATTTCAACCATGACAAGCAAACGCTACTTGCTCTGATGTGTTCAGCTATGGAGTTAATATATTTAGTTGGAGGAGTACAAGTCTTGTTGGATGATTGCTTTTGCAGGCATGCCCCTGTTTTGGCAATTTTTGTGTTTCAGGTGAGTGCATGTCTTCATTGTGGTTTGCTTTGTCCCCATTTTACGCAATTGTTGCGTAACGTAAGAACATCTTTGTGCATTTGGCCTCTCTTCGTTGTAGTAATATTATTTTTGAACTTTTTTATATTTCATGATATTATCCTTTGTGGCAATGCTATTTCAAAACATGTTTTTAATATTTGATTTCTTTTGTTTTGAAAGAATACTTGGTGACAGCATTATAATGTTTATTCATTGTTTTTTTTTTCCATGACATTTTAAAGGTTTATTTATTATGTCATCCATCATGAATGCTTTATCTCTACATCAGTTTCCTGTTTTTGTTTTCCTTTTAGCCATTTTTGTTTTCTAAAATGTAGTACCTTACTTTGAGTCTTTATAATGGCCTGCTAGACAAACTTTCTGCATTCTCAGTGGTAGTTCAGATTCAAAATCGGTGAACTTCTGGCTAATTATTTTCCATTCTGATCAATATAAAAATGATGGGGTGGTGGTGGGGGCTGGACTGGACACCCTCTTCTTTTTATTCACTCGTAGAAACAAAGGGTTGGTAGGCAGAGGTCCATTCTCTTCACCCATTCCCTTGAGTTTGTGGACACACTTCCATCAGCCAGTCAATAATGAGAATCTCTAACCAGCCTTAGAATATTCAGTAGTTGTTTGGAATGCAAGAAAAACAAGATTGTGCATATCTGGTTTAAGATGTAGCTTAAAAAGGATAATAAAACGTATACAAAATGTATTGAAAACTACAATGTAGTTCAGTGTTTTGTGCTCTGGTTCTGTTTTTAGTATAGCATTGTGAATATAAAAGTATGCAGCTGTGTCGTAGAGGAAATATTAAATTATGTAGCTGTGTCGTAGTATGTAGAGGAAATAAACTGGGTACATTAGCGGCAACAAAAGACATAAGCAAGGCTATGCATTGTGTTGGCATATTTTGCTGACTTGGCATTTAGCAGATGACTTGAATCTGAATTCACACAGGTGCTGCTTAACCATATTAGCCAAAGCTAAATGAGCTTAACTAAGCCTCTTGACTGAATTACTGGAATAATTTTTGTTTTGGAATGTAGGTGTCTTTGGATTAGATTATTCTCGTAGAACTCATAACATGTAATACATCTCCAAAGACTTCCTGATATAAAGTCTAAGTACAACTAGACGTTTTTTTTTTCTTATTCTTCTTACAGAGTACTAAATACAGTTATGGGTATGAGATTGCATAGTGCCTAACTAGCCAAAATAATGGAGAAATCTGTACACAAGCAACTACTGCAATACCTTTCACAGAATAACTTACTATCCAACTCCCAGCATGGTTTCAGGCCATACCACAGCACCACCTCAGCCCTCCTTTCCTTTACTATTACCATAAACCAAAACAGGAATGACAATAGGCTAACCTCTGCCCTCTTTCTTGACCTATCAAAAGCCTTTGACATGGTCAACCATGAACTTCTCATTCTTTCACTAAAATCTATTTCCTCCAACAAGTCTGCTTTCCAGTGGTTCCAGTCCTACCTGACTGGTAGAGAGCAAGTGGTACTATGGCAGGGCAAACTCTCCAGCCAGTTACCTCTCACACTTGGTGTCCCTCAAGGGTCCATACTAGGTCCACTACTCTTCTCTATTTTTATCAACAACCTGCACACTGCTATCCCTAAAGCCACCAGCATCCAATACGCAGATGATTCCTCTCTCATCTGCTCAGCCACCTCCCCATCCGACTTGCAAATCCTAACCCAAAATACATTTAACACTATCGAGAACTGGCTCACCAATCAACGCCTACTTCTGAACCCCAATAAAACTAAACGTCTGCTCTTCTCTCCCACTAGTAGATCTACCACACTTTCATTCTCTGCCACATCTAACAATGGTACCACTATTTCCCCAGATAATCACACCAAACTGCTAGGGGTTATCCTAGACAATAATCTCAAATTTGACCTACAGGTCAACAAAACCATACAGACCATCAATAAGAATTTTTAGTTAATCTGTTTGCGAGTGCTGGGTTGTTCTGTATAGCAGCATATTTCCCCTCTATTTTTGTAGTTTTCCTAGAGCTTTTATATACTTGCATACAAATTCTGTAATATAAACTACAAAAAGGTCAAAAATAAACTTGTATGCAGACAACATGATACTAATGCTAACTCCAGGAGCTTTAGCAAATGATAGATGATTGGAATGCAAATCTGAAGATACATAGGCATACCTATCAACTGTTTAGTGCAATAATTCTAGATAAAGCCAAAATAATGGGACAAACCCCCCAAAACAGGGATGTATTTCTAAATATTGCTGTTATGAAATTAGAAAGTGGCTACTGTAGCAGTTTTTACTTTAGCATGCATTTTCAGAATGATATGGAATCTGAAACTCCAATGTTTTGTCATGTTTACTGATTTCAGTCCTCACTGATTTGCTATAAAAAAAAAAAAAAAAAAACACTTTTTGAGGAATAAGGCAAAAATCTGGACATTCTGGAATGTTGAGAGGGTAAGCACATGGAATGAAACTGAGAGGCAAGACTGTGGTCATGACAGCCAAAAGGGGAAGTGGGAGGCTGAACATTGAGATGTAAACAAATTTGTTCCACTCTCTCAACCACGATTCCCATATGTTTAGGACTGTAAGCAGATTTAAGCATTTGGGCACTGTGGTTGAAGAGAAGGAAATTTTGAACGAGGAGGTTATAAAACCAGAGGTAGTGTAGAGTACTGTTACAAAACGTCAGGGTAGTTTGTGATAGAAGAATGCCAAAGTAGCTGGAAATTAGTGTGTGCTTAATAGTGATGCTACCAGTGCTTTTCTACAACATGGAAAGCTGGGCAGTGAAGTTAGAGCAGCCAAGGAAGCTTGAGGTAATTGAGATGAAGTGCCTGAAATGGGTAGCAGGATGTATACTGAAGGACAAACTAAGGAATTAGGACAAACTAAGAAATTAGGATAGCAGAACTGAAGCCAAAGTAGCCCCCGCTGTATGAGAAGGTGAAGAGCAGATTACATAAGTTCTTAACATTCAGAGAAGCAAATTTGGGAGAGCTAGGAGGAAGGTAGGCAGTGCAAGGATATCTAGTGAAGTAGAAAATCCAATAGTCACATAAGGAGGATACACCAGGACAATCGAAGCCAACCAATATCCGAATAAAAGCTTTATTACAACAAAATAAAGATGAGTGAGCGCTTTCACGTCTCCTGGACGTTTCATCAGACTTAATTAACCATCACTACAATATAACTTTATATAATAACAGAATAGCTCCAGAACCAATATAACATTCAATCAAAGACAATTAATTATTAAAGGAGAAATGCAGTTTAGATGAATCACTTTGTTGCTAGTAAGTGCTGCTTAATTTCTTTAGTCAACATAAAAACATATACAAAGAATAACTTATATATATAATTACAAAAGTTCCTATGCATATCAAAATTTAATACAAAAACATATATATAATTACAAAAGTTCCTATGCATATAAAAATTTAATACAAAAACATATAAATATAAGCATGAAGAAAACCCATGCTAATAAAACCCTTTAAAAATAAAATTTTATGGGTTTAAAAACTTACTATTTATGTTTAAAAGGCCTGTCTGCCAAAAAAGGTCTCAGAGAAATTTTATCATTAAGGCCATGACCTCTATCCGCTGCTAACTTGAGTATCCATTTAATCTCTCTCTTCTCCACATTATTACGTATGCAGCCTAACCTTTCAGTACTATAGCCATGTTCCAATACTAGGAAACTAAAGGTATGTGTGCTATCTCTATGTAGCACATGATAAGCTAGTGCATTGGTCTCATCCTCTTTATTGATGGCATAAATATGTTCCCTAATACGCTCCCTTAGAGTTCTAGTGGTCATGCCTACATAAAAACATTGACATTTATTACACTGAGTTAAATAAACCACGTTCCTGGTTTTACAATTGGCATACTTAGTAAACTCATATCTTTTGCCTGTATCTGGATGTATAAATTCACATGAACTCTTAATATAACTGCATTGATTACAGGTACAACATGCTTGTGTGCCTTTCCTTTGTGATAGCAAACCATCATGTCTATTATGATTATAACATAGTAACCTCTTAAGAGACTTGGTGTTCTTATAACTAAAAGAGGGTCTGTCTCCTACTATTCTCATAATATTTTCATCTAATTGTAGAATGTTCCAGTGTTTTTTAATGATGTCAACTATAAAAGGATTGTTGTTAGTATAAGATATTGCTAGTCTCCTCTTACTAGTGTTAGCACGATTATCATTAGTTCTGGCTGAGGGCATGTTCCTGTTTATATATATATATATATATATATGGTTTGTCCTTCCCATCACATTCTGTGCTAAAAAGCCCACTAAGTTCCCTCTTGTGATAGCCTCTAACTGTGAATTCATCCTCCATATTTTTAATAGCTTCTGTAAACATTAAATCATCACTAGTAATTTTTGAAAAACGTGCTGCTTGGTTCTTAATAACATTCTTATACACATGTGGAGGATGCATACTGTCTCTGTGAAGTATATTATTCCTCCTACAAGGTTTACGAAATACCTCCGTTGTAAGTTTCCCTCCTTCCTTACTTATTGACACATCTAAAAATTCAGTTCTAGTCAGGGATACAGTATCAGTCAGTTCTAAAAATGTGGTAGTACTATTAATATATGTAATAAACTCTCGTAGGGTGGCAAGGTCCCCTCTCCAAACCAAAAAAACATAATCTGCAAATCTCATGTAATATCCAATATATTCAGAATAGTTTTCATGTCCTAAAACGTAAGTAGATTCCCAATATGCTAAAACTAAGTTAGCATATGAATTGGCACATGCTGTGCCCATTGCTACTCCCTTAACCTGAAGAAAGTAGTTACTATGAGAAGTAAAAACATTATTGGAGAGGACTAAATCCAGTAACATAGTAAACATAATAATCTTACTATTGGACATCCCTTTCTGTAATAAAAACAATCTCAAGTATTCTATACCCACATCATTAGGTATACTCGTAAATAGAGCTGTAACATCCAGAGTGACTAAATAGTCTGAGTCCTTTACTTCATCTACCCTATTATGACAAGCTAAAGTTTCTAAAAAATGTTGTGTGTCTCGAAGTATAAAAACAGTTTAATCTACTATTGGTCTAAGTTGTTTCTCCAAAAATATAGAAATACTTTCTGTGAGCCATCCTTTTCCCGAGACTATCGGTCTAAATGGAGGGTCATACAAATTCTTATGAATCTTAGGAAGAACTCTAAACACTGGAACCAAAGGTTTCTCAACTAAAAAATATTGATATAAATTTTCATCTATTATATAACATATCAACATATCATAAAGGTTGGCATGCATTGTTTTAATAAGCTTATCTAGACCAACAAAATCTAGTTTAACATATAATAAATAAATACACAAGTTTGTCTTGCTGCAAGTAAACGCTGAGTTTCTAAACTGTTGAAATAGTAAAACAGGAACCCAAAAACGACAGCGTTAGCAGATGATGTAGATCTCAGTTATAAAATCCAACGGACAATGATAAATAAACCAATTCTCTTTTATTTTAGTAACGAACATGTAGATGAGAGATAAGCGCTTTCACAGAAATGCTTCATCAGATCTCAGGCAAACTAACGTAAAACACACATCTATAAATACTCTGAGAATTAATTAGCTGTTCACAAACAATTAGTGGTTAAAAGGACAGTGCTCTCACTTGCAATGTACATATCTAAAATCTATAATACTTAAAACATATATAAAAAACTGTGTATGATAAAAGGCAAGCTTAATAAAATATCAAGTACACTTATGTATATAAATATGAACATCATTATTATGATTGAAAAGTATAATTACAGCACATTCCAGCATAAGTAACTGTCTACCTATATGGATAAAATAGTGCTTAGATTTTCAGAGATATCAGTATCCCAATTGTATATATAAAAGAGAATATGAAGGTATGAATGCTTATTATACATATTACTTGACATTCCTTCTTAGCCTTAACTTAGGCCTGATAGAAGCTCTCTCATTCAATCCAGAGCCTTGGTCTGCTCTCAATTTTATTATCCATTCTGTCTCTCTGCTTTCAGTATAAGTTCTAATGTCACCCCTCTGGAATTCGGAATTATCACCTCTAATGCTTTAAAAGAGAACCTATGTTGTATGTTTGTCATAATGACATGCTTGGCTAAAGCATTCTGGGTGGTGCCCTTCTTCATGTGATAAACATGCTCCCTCATCCGATCTCTTAGGGCGGTTGGTTTTACCAACATAAAAGCAAGGACATAATTGGCACCTGGCTAAATAAATAACATGTGATGTCATACAATTCGCTGTTACCAATGTCTGAAAATATTTCCCATTGTCAGGGTGATGAAACCCTGGTGTGTCATCAATATAACTGCAAAAATTACACCGTCCACATGGTCTAGTGTGGCCATCTATTGCATCCCTATCTCTATGAAACACAGAGCATAGTCTCCTCTTCAAATTGTTTTTATTTTTATATAAAAAACTGGGTTTGTCCCCTACAATGTTCCTAACATCATCATTTGTACATAGTACACCCCAATGTTTACCCAGTACCTCTCTCAACTCACTGTGATCAGACGAGTAATGTGTCATAAACTTCAAGCCTCGACCGACAATAGTCCTGTCAGTGGAAAGACAAGTCGACTCAACTGGTCCAAAATAGGGCGCCCCTATGCTCGATCTCAGGTCTAACATATCACTAAACTGTGTGTTGACTTCATCCACACTATAACCTCTGGAGCACAATCTATCTCTCAAACTATTGAGTTCTGTCTCAAAACCAGAACTAGTTGGATTAAGTCTTGATGCCCTAATAGCTTGTCCTCTAATTATATTTCTGAAAACATGTGGAGGGTGCATACTAGTTCTATTGAGTAAGCTATTGCTGTAACAACTCTTCCTATAGACACCTGTATTGATGGTGTTACCATCAATCCTCTCAATGTACATGTCAAGAAAGTTTATTTTATATTGTGAACACTCCATAGAAAATTTCAGACAGGTAGTCAAATTATTCATTATATTAAGGAAAGTCTCTAGTTGTTCAAATGTGCCTTTCCACAGAATAAATAAATCGTCAACAAAACGACGATAGAAAACCACATGCTGTTTGAATAGATTCTCTTCAAACAAAGCTTGTTCTTCCCAATGTGCCAAATACATGTTGGCGTAGCTATTGGCACATGGAGTGCCCATAGCTACGCCATCTTTCTGTTTATACAAACCTTCATTGAATGTAAATAGGTTATTCTCCAAGATTAATTCTAAGAAATATGTTATTAAATCAATCTGTGTAGAAGTGTAATCACTGTGCACTCTCAAGTAATCAGAAACATACAATAATCCCATGCTGTTGGGTATGACTGTAAACAAGGATTGAACATCGAAGGTGACAAATAGGAAGTCAAAGTTGATGTTCATCTCCTTCGTACAGTCGTAAAGGTCAAGTAAAAATTGTTTCGAGTCTCTCAAAACAGCTCTGTTAGAGTTCAGCACTGGTCTAAGATGCTTCTCTACATAAACCGATAAATGTTCGGTCACCCAATCTCGACCTGACACTATCGGTCTCATGGGTGGTCTGGTGGGATCTTTATGTATCTTCGGTAGACCATGTATAGTGGGTATCATAGGGTGGTAAATCGTAAGATATTGAAATAAATCTTGGTCTATTAACTTTCCTTGAAACATGTCATTGAGAATATCGTGTACATGTCTGATAACCCCTCTTACATACTGTGGTGTAACCTTCTCATAGAAACCATCACTCAACATGGAATCCATTCGTGTAATGTAGTCTATGGTATCCATTACAACTACCTTACCGCCTTTATCGGCAGGTCTGATAGTGATGTCTAAGTTGTTCTGTAATTTCTTAAGGCTCGCCCTTTCTCTATAAGTTAAATTATCTCTTATAAAGGGATGCTTTTTAGTAGTCCTATTCTCATAATAATTATGCAATTCCTCTTCAGTTAGTCTCATGTAAGCTTCAACTAGTGGGTGATTAATTGGTGTGTACTCACTACGATTCTTAAACTTAAACTCAGTAGCAGTGTTAGAATTATCTTTGAATATAAGCTTTAGCATAACATTCCTACAAAATAATTTTAGATCCACAACAGTGTCCGTCAATTTACTCTGACATTTAGGGATAAAATTCAGCCCTTTGTCAAGTAGTCGTTGTTCATCCACATTTAATGTAAATTGTGAAATATTGTGGACTAACGTTTGTTTGTCCACATCTTTCTTAGTGTTTTTGTGGTGCATATTCCTCCGATAGCTTCCTCTTTTGTCTGCCCCTGCTCATAGAGCGAGAACGGGGCATCTTCTCTGCTCTCACTGGCAGGGGAAAAGACAAATTTGGAAGTCCATTGGGGGTAAGAGTAGGAGCAGGTTGTAAGTTAAAGATTTTAGGTCTTACAACCTGTGCATTGTCTATGGACAAAGGTTTGGATTTCTCCTGTTGTTTATGTCCAGTAGTATTAGTGATACTGACCTCCGGATATAGATTAATATTTTCTTTAGCTGCAGTATGCACTATATGTATAACATCAGTTGAGTCATGATCATATTCAGTTGCTAGTAACTCATTCTGTTTCTCAGTGATGACAGAATTATCTCTATCAGGATTCACAGTCTGACCTATATTCATGTTTACTATAGGTGAGGTAACATTCGTAACATTACGTGTAGCTGATAAATGCTTCACGTCAGAAACAGTCTCAGTGCTAACATTACGTTGTGCCATAGTTGAAGGAACAGTCCTGCCCAGATCATTAGAGTTTAATCTGGGCCAAACAAAAATATGTCCGTTTTTGAAATCATTTATGTCTCTCACTACTTTATGTCTCTTCTGTTGGAACAGTTTCCTTTCAAATGCAGAGATACTGTCCAACATATTCTCAAACAAAGGTGTTACGGTATCAGTAGCAAATTCTTTAAACAGTGCTCGCTGTTTATTACCAAGTTCCTCAGTTAATTTAATCTCTTCAGGTTCAAAGAACTCAATAAGTAATTTTAAATAACTCCGACTCACCTCGATGTTGAGGCGCTGCCATTGAGCAAGCAACTCCGGATAGTCCTTGCCCTGACTGGGCATATTAAAAACTCGGAGGCCTCTCGGTATAATATTCCTCTCGAGACACAGTTGGAAATGGAGTCGCTGGGTTTGAAGCCTTTTAAGCTTCATGAAATCCTTCTCAATGTTCTCTATCAATGCATATAACCTGCTCATATCAAGATTTTGCTCTAAATCATCGGTGGTAGTTCTCTCTGTTTCCAGGAACCACGATGCACTACCGGAACCTCTCAGGTGCTGTAAAATCTCCGTTCGACGGCACTATCAGGCAAAACAACGTTCCTAACTTCTTCTCTGGGTACGTAATCCAGTTCAACGTCAGCCATCGTAAAACAAGGAATGAAATAACGATCTGCTCCTGCAGCTAAGAACCAAAGAATATAATAAATAAATAGACAAGTTTGTCTTGCTGCAAGTAAACGCTGAGTTTCTAAACTGTTGAAATAGTAAAACAGGAACCCAAAAACGACAGCGTTAGCAGATGATGTAGATCTCAGTTATAAAATCCAACGGACAATGATAAATAAACCAATTCTCTTTTATTTTAGTAACGAACATGTAGATGAGAGATAAGCGCTTTCACAGAAATGCTTCATCAGATCTCAGGCAAACTAACGTAAAACACACATCTATAAATACTCTGAGAATTAATTAGCTGTTCACAAACAATTAGTGGTTAAAAGGACAGTGCTCTCACTTGCAATGTACATATCTAAAATCTATAATACTTAAAACATATATAAAAAACTGTGTATGATAAAAGGCAAGCTTAATAAAATATCAAGTACACTTATGTATATAAATATGAACATCATTATTATGATTGAAAAGTATAATTACAGCACATTCCAGCATAAGTAACTGTCTACCTATATGGATAAAATAGTGCTTAGATTTTCAGAGATATCAGTATCCAAATTGTATATATAAAAGAGAATATGAAGGTATGAATGCTTATTATACATATTACTTGACATTCCTTCTTAGCCTTAACTTAGGCCTGATAGAAGCTCTCTCATTCAATCCAGAGCCTTGGTCTGCTCTCAGTTTTATTATCCATTCTGTCTCTCTGCTTTCAGTATAAGTTCTAATGTCACCCCCTCTGGAATTCGGAATTATCACCTCTAATGCTTTAAAAGAGAACCTATGTTGTATGTTTGTCATAATGACATGCTTGGCTAAAACATTCTGGGTGGTGCCCTTCTTCATGTGATAAACATGCTCCCTCATCCGATCTCTTAGGGGGCGGTTGGTTTTAGTTTGTCCCCTACAGAGAGATAGATTGTGCTCCAGAGGTTATAGTGTGGATGAAGTCAACACACAGTTTAGTGATATGTTAGACCTGAGATCGAGCATAGGGGCGCCCTATTTTGGACCAGTTGAGTCGACTTGTCTTTCCACTGACAGGACTATTGTCGGTCGAGGGTAAACATTGGGGTGTACTATGTACAAATGATGATGTTAGGAACATTGTAGGGGACAAACCCAGTTTTTTATATAAAAATAAAAACAATTTGAAGAGGAGACTATGCTCTGTGTTTCATAGAGATAGGGATGCAATAGATGGCCACACTAGACCATGTGGACGGTGTAATTTTTGCAGTTATATTGATGACACACCAGGGTTTCATCACCCTGACAATGGGAAATATTTTCAGACATTGGTAACAGCGAATTGTATGACATCACATGTTATTTATTTAGCCAGGTGCCAATTATGTCCTTGCTTTTATGTTGGTAAAACCAACCGCCCCCTAAGAGATCGGATGAGGGAGCATGTTTATCACATGAAGAAGGGCACCACCCAGAATGCTTTAGCCAAGCATGTCATTATGACAAACATACAACATAGGTTCTCTTTTAAAGCATTAGAGGTGATAATTCCGAATTCCAGAGGGGGTGACATTAGAACTTATACTGAAAGCAGAGAGACAGAATGGATAATAAAATTGAGAGCAGACCAAGGCTCTGGATTGAATGAGAGAGCTTCTATCAGGCCTAAGTTAAGGCTAAGAAGGAATGTCAAGTAATATGTATAATAAGCATTCATACCTTCATATTCTCTTTTATATATACAATTGGGATACTGATATCTCTGAAAATCTAAGCACTATTTTATCCATATAGGTAGACAGTTACTTATGCTGGAATGTGCTGTAATTATACTTTTCAATCATAATAATGATGTTCATATTTATATACATAAGTGTACTTGATATTTTATTAGCTTGCCTTTTATCATACACAGTTTTTATATATGTTTTAAGTATTATAGATTTTAGATATGTACATTGCAAGTGAGAGCACTGTCCTTTTAACCACTAATTGTTTGTGAACAGCTAATTAATTCTCAGAGTATTTATAGATGTGTGTTTTACGTTAGTTTGCCTGAGATCTGATGAAGCATTTCTGTGAAAGCGCTTATCTCTCATCTACATGTTCGTTACTAAAATAAAAGAGAATTGGTTTATTTATCATTGTCCGTTGGATTTTATAACTGAGATCTACATCATCTGCTAACGCTGTCGTTTTTGGGTTCCTGTTTTACTATTTCAACAGTTTAGAAACTCAGCGTTTACTTGCAGCAAGACAAACTTGTCTATTTATTTATTATATTCTTTGGTTCTTAGCTGCAGGAGCAGATCGTTATTTCATTCCTTGTTTTACGATGGCTGACGTTGAACTGGATTACGTACCCAGAGAAGAAGTTCGTGGGAACGTTGTTTTGCCTGATAGTGCCGTCGAACGGAGATTTTTACAGCACCTGAGAGGTTCCGGTAGTGCATCGTGGTTCCTGGAAACAGAGAGAACTACCACCGATGATTTAGAGCAAAATCTTGATATGAGCAGGTTATATGCATTGATAGAGAACATTGAGAAGGATTTCATGAAGCTTAAAAGGCTTCAAACCCAGCGACTCCATTTCCAACTGTGTCTCGAGAGGAATATTATACCGAGAGGCCTCCGAGTTTTTAATATGCCCAGTCAGGGCAAGGACTATCCGGAGTTGCTTGCTCAATGGCAGCGCCTCAACATCGAGGTGAGTCGGAGTTATTTAAAATTACTTATTGAGTTCTTTGAACCTGAAGAGATTAAATTAACTGAGGAACTTGGTAATAAACAGCGAGCACTGTTTAAAGAATTTGCTACTGATACCGTAACACCTTTGTTTGAGAATATGTTGGACAGTATCTCTGCATTTGAAAGGAAACTGTTCCAACAGAAGAGACATAAAGTAGTGAGAGACATAAATGATTTCAAAAACGGACATATTTTGTTTGGCCCAGATTAAACTCTAATGATCTGGGCAGGACTGTTCCTTCAACTATGGCACAACGTAATGTTAGCACTGAGACTGTTTCTGACGTGAAGCATTTATCAGCTACACGTAATGTTACGAATGTTACCTCACCTATAGTAAACATGAATATAGGTCAGACTGTGAATCCTGATAGAGATAATTCTGTCATCACTGAGAAACAGAATGAGTTACTAGCAACTGAATATGATCATGACTCAACTGATGTTATACATATAGTGCATACTGCAGCTAAAGAAAATATTAATCTATATCCGGAGGTCAGTATCACTAATACTACTGGACATAAACAACAGGAGAAATCCAAAC
Organism: Protopterus annectens; assembly: GCF_019279795.1. Lineage (NCBI taxonomy): Eukaryota > Metazoa > Chordata > Ceratodontiformes > Protopteridae > Protopterus > Protopterus annectens. Next base: position 686,117,487 of record NC_056745.1, on the reverse strand, counting down.
CTTTGTCCATAGACAATGCACAGGTTGTAAGACCTAAAATCTTTAACTTACAACCTGCTCCTACTCTTACCCCCAATGGACTTCCAAATTTGTCTTTTCCCCTGCCAGTGAGAGCAGAGAAGATGCCCCGTTCTCGCTCTATGAGCAGGGGCAGACAAAAGAGGAAGCTATCGGAGGAATATGCACCACAAAAAACACTAAGAAAGATGTGGACAAACAAACGTTAGTCCACAATATTTCACAATTTACATTAAATGTGGATGAACAACGACTACTTGACAAAGGGCTGAATTTTATCCCTAAATGTCAGAGTAAATTGACGGACACTGTTGTGGATCTAAAATTATTTTGTAGGAATGTTATGCTAAAGCTTATATTCAAAGATAATTCTAACACTGCTACTGAGTTTAAGTTTAAGAATCGTAGTGAGTACACACCAATTAATCACCCACTAGTTGAAGCTTACATGAGACTAACTGAAGAGGAATTGCATAATTATTATGAGAATAGGACTACTAAAAAGCATCCCTTTATAAGAGATAATTTAACTTATAGAGAAAGGGCGAGCCTTAAGAAATTACAGAACAACTTAGACATCACTATCAGACCTGCCGATAAAGGCGGTAAGGTAGTTGTAATGGATACCATAGACTACATTACGAATGGATTCCATGTTGAGTGATGGTTTCTATGAGAAGGTTACACCACAGTATGTAAGAGGGGTTATCAGACATGTACACGATATTCTCAATGACATGTTTCAAGGAAAGTTAATAGACCAAGATTTATTTCAATATCTTCGATTTACCACCCTATGATACCCACTATACATGGTCCAAGATACATAAAGATCCCACCAGACCACCCATGAGACCGATAGTGTCAGGTCGAGATTGGGTGACCGAACATTTATCGGTTTATGTAGAGAAGCATCTTAGACCAGTGCTGAACTCTAACAGAGCTGTTTTGAGAGACTCGAAACAATTTTTACTTGACCTTTACGATAATGGAAGGAGATGAACATCAACTTTGACTTCCTATTTGTCACCTTCGATGTTCAATCCTTGTTTACAGTCATACCCAACAGCATGGGATTATTGTATGTTTCTGATTACTTGAGAGTGCACAGTGATTACACTTCTACACAGATTGATTTAATAACATATTTCTTAGAATTAATCTTGGAGAATAACCTATTTACATTCAATGAAGGTTTGTATAAACAGAAAGATGGCGTAGCTATGGGCACTCCATGTGCCAATAGCTACGCCAACATGTATTTGGCCCATTGGGAAGAACAAGCTTTGTTTGAAGAGAATCTATTCAAACAGCATGTGGTTTTCTATCGTTTTGTTGACGATTTATTTATTCTGTGGAAAGGCACATTTGAACAACTAGAGACTTTCCTTAATATAATGAATAATTTGACTACCTGTCTGAAATTTTCTATGGAGTGTTCACAATATAAAATAAACTTTCTTGACATGTACATTGAGAGGATTGATGGTAACACCATCAATACAGGTGTCTATAGGAAGAGTTGTTACAGCAATAGCTTACTCAATAGAACTAGTATGCACCCTCCACATGTTTTCAGAAATATAATTAGAGGACAAGCTATTAGGGCATCAAGACTTAATCCAACTAGTTCTGGTTTTGAGACAGAACTCAATAGTTTGAGAGATAGATTGTGCTCCAGAGGTTATAGTGTGGATGAAGTCAACACACAGTTTAGTGATATGTTAGACCTGAGATCGAGCATAGGGGCGCCCTATTTTGGACCAGTTGAGTCGACTTGTCTTTCCACTGACAGGACTATTGTCGGTCGAGGCTTGAAGTTTGACGCATTACTCGTCTGATCACAGTGAGTTGAGAGAGGTACTGGGTAAACATTGGGGTGTACTATGTACAAATGATGATGTTAGGAACATTGTAGGGACAAACCCAGTTTTTATATAAAAATAAAAACAATTTGAAGAGGAGACTATGCTCTGTGTTTCATAGAGATAGGGATGCAATAGATGGCCACACTAGACCATGTGGACGTGTAATTTTGCAGTTATATTGATGACACACCAGGGTTTCATCACCCTGACAATGGGAAATATTTTCAGACATTGGTAACAAATTGTATGACATCACATGTTATTTATTTAGCCAGGTGCCAATTATGTCCTTGCTTTTATGTTGGTAAAACCAACCGCCCCCTAAGAGATCGGATGAGGGAGCATGTTTATCACATGAAGAAGGGCACCACCCAGAATGCTTTAGCCAAGCATGTCATTATGACAAACATACAACATAGGTTCTCTTTAAAGCATTAGAGGTGATAATTCAATTCCAGAGGGGTGACATTAGAACTTATACTGAAAGCAGAGAGACAGAATGGATAATAAAATTGAGAGCAGACCAAGGCTCTGGATTGAATGAGAGAGCTTCTATCAGGCCTAAGTTAAGGCTAAGAAGGAATGTCAAGTAATATGTATAATAAGCATTCATACCTTCATATTCTCTTTTATATATACAATTTGGATACTGATATCTCTGAAAATCTAAGCACTATTTTATCCATATAGGTAGACAGTTACTTATGCTGGAATGTGCTGTAATTATACTTTTCAATCATAATAATGATGTTCATATTTATATACATAAGTGTACTTGATATTTTATTAAGCTTGCCTTTTATCATACACAGTTTTTTATATATGTTTTAAGTATTATAGATTTTAGATATGTACATTGCAAGTGAGAGCACTGTCCTTTTAACCACTAATTGTTTGTGAACAGCTAATTAATTCTCAGAGTATTTATAGATGTGTGTTTTACGTTAGTTTGCCTGAGATCTGATGAAGCATTTCTGTGAAAGCGCTTATCTCTCATCTACATGTTCGTTACTAAAATAAAAGAGAATTGGTTTATTTATCATTGTCCGTTGGATTTTATAACTGAGATCTACATCATCTGCTAACGCTGTCGTTTTTGGGTTCCTGTTTTACTAGTTTAACATATGTTTTAGTATCAGATAATAATTCTATAACTTTATTGTCATAATGTATTCTGTCTAGAACTACTGTGGCTCCTCCCTTATCGGCAGGTCTAATAATAATATCAGAATTACTCAGAATTATTCTTTAGAGTATTAAGAGCTAATCTCTCTTCCTTCGTTAAATTAAAAAATTCTGGTTTGATATTATTTTCAAAATTCAATAAAAAATCATTTGGTTCATAGGTTCATACTAGGCTATCTGCCCGAGGGCATTTACAAGCCTAGCCCATAGTTTTGTGGCTTACGCCACCCCTTTAGTATGGGGAACTATACCCATTATTTTGCTGTGCCTCTGTCGAGCAGTGACACTGAGGTAATCCCTGGGGTATATCTGCGATCTCCCATCCATTGGTCAAGATTTCTCTTGAACAAGGCCAGCGAGGTGCTCTGCCTCACATATACCGGGATTTTATTCCACAGCATAGGGAGTCTTTGATTGATGAATCTATCCCTCCAGCACATCCTATTAATAGCCGTGTCGAGGTTTAAGTCTCCCGCCCTTGTGGCTCTGACGGATCTAGATTTTTGAGGTGAAGCATATTCATCAAATCTGGGTTTGACATGGCCTTGTATGTTAGGCAAAGGTCACCTCTGAGCAAGCTGGCGACTGAATAGAGCTGGAGTTCTTTCAGTCGGGCAGCATAGGACAGATGTTTGAGACCCTTTATCCTTTTGGTGAGGAACTTTGTGGCCTCTCCAGCTGCTGCAAGTGTCGGGTCAGATACATTCGAATGGGGCATTGTACTCAATCATTGGTCTGATGAGTGATGAGTATAGGGAGACTATGACCTCCCTTGATCTAGATGAGAATCCCTTCATGATAAGGTGGGCAATGTAGAAGGTCTTCCTAACTACTTTAGCTACATGGGTGTCGAATGACAGACTACTATCAACCTGGGTCCGCAGGTCCCTGATAACTTCTTCTGTGCTCAGTGGATTGCCACCTATTTGGTAGCTAGGGGTAACCTTGTTTTTGAAGGGTATGACTATGCATTTTTTGGCATTTAACTTTAGGCCATGGCTCTGGCACCAGTTATCCGTTTCTGTGAGACCCTTCTGAAGGATATCTGTCAGATGTGTTTTCTACTATGGCTCCCAGTTTGCAGTCATCTGCAAACTTTGTCAGCCATAACCCTCCTGTGTTTGCTTGCACTTCGGAAAAGTAGATGCCAAACAAGAGTGGGCCCAGGACTGAGCCCTGTGGTACACCACTTGTGACAGGCTTTGAGTCTGACATAGCGCCAGCAACTCTGACCCTGTGGGTTCTGTCACTCAGCCAGTTTGCAACCCATCTTGTGATGTATGGGTTAACATTTAAGCTGATGAGTTTTTCAATGATACCCGAGTGGGGTATTGTATCGAAGGCCTTCGCCAGATCGAGGTAGGCTGTATGGACTGCCTTTCCTCATCAATGGCTTTGGTGACTGTTTCAAAAAGTCAACCAAGTTTAGAAGGCATGATCTGCCTTTGACAAAGCCAAACTGGGATGGATCCAAAGTCTGCAAATTACCTATGTCTTTATCTATGAGGTCCATTATGATCCTCTCCATGGCTTTGCAGATAAGGCTTGTCAAGCTAATGGGCCGGTAATTTCCAGGGTCGGTGGAGGCACCGCCTTTGTGAAGTGGGACCACAGTTGCAGTGCGCCACTCCTGGGTGCGTATCCAGAGGTAAGACTATGATTAAACAGCTGTCCTAGCTGTGGGTTTAATTCCTCGTTGAGTTCATGGAGCACACAGCCGGGGACACCATCAGGTCCCATGGATGCTGTGTTTTGCTTTGGAGAGTGCAGTTCTCACTTGGGCGTTAGTGATGTTCGGGGGGTTGCAATCGCTTGGTATAGATATCTCTCCTTTTGGGGCGGGGGAGAAGTTTGCACTGAACCTGTTAGCCAGTATGTTGGCAATGTCTGTAGGATCAGTAATCTTCACATCATTTTGAACTAGTTCTGAGCATATCTGGGAGTTTCCTCCCAGGTTTCTAACATAGCTAAAGAAGGCCTTATGATTGTCTTTTGAGTCTTTAGCTATTTTTCTCTCAAAATTTGCTTTGGATGATTTTATGAGGGCTCTTAGTTTTTTACTTATAGTGATCAAGGGTGTCTTACCTTTTAAGGATTTTGCTCTATCTTGTAGTAGCTTCCTCCTTTTGTTGTAGAGTTTGTTTATGGCTGGGGTCCACCAGACTGGACGCTTGCCTTTGGTACAAAGAGTCTTTGTTTTGCTTGGGATTGCCTTATCCATGCAGTCCTGCAGGTGCTGGTAGAAGGCATTTATAAGTGATTCAGCGGCTTGAGTACTGTTTTCCGCCATTTCGGGGCCTTAAAGGAGACCACACTAGTCTTTAGAAGTGTGAAGTCGGCTTTCGAGAAGTTCTTTACTGTGGTCTTTTTATTTCAGATGGGGTGGGATGAGGACCTCCAGCGAGATTAGTTGTGATCTGATCTCACCAGTGAGGGGTATACTTCGGTGTTGAACATTGTGCTCCCATGTTCGTGATGATGAGATCAAGTATGTTTTCTCCTCTTGTGGGGATGGTGACTAGTTGTTCCATGGCATTTGAGTTTATGAATTCCAGGAACTTTTGGGCTAGGGTGTTTGGGCTTGAGTAGTGTTCCCAGTCTATATTAGGGTAATTGAAGTCACCTAGTATGATGGTGTTTGGTGATACATTTATCCCTCTAGTGTTTTCAGGAAGGCCATGTGAGGTTCCTGAGTTTGTGAGGGTGGCCTGTAACATGCTACAATTTGCAGAGCAGTCTTGCCTATGGTTAATTGCACCTGGATGGTCTCCGATGCATCGTGCGTTGCCACCAGTCTTGAGGTGTGGGTGTCCTTGATGAATATGGATACCCCCTCCTTTCTTGGTATTGTCCGGATTTTGGGGCCGGAACGCATGATAAGAGGTAAAACCTGATAGTGCTGGGGTGCTCTCAGGAGCCTTGAACCAGGTTTCTGTCACTGCACAGACATCGATGTTCTCCATACTGAGAAGGGCCTCGAGTGCGTGCATTTTGAGATTTAGACTTCTGGCATTGAGCAGCATTACCCTTAGTCTTTTTCCTTTTTTGTGTTCTAGGGTGGTAGGTTTAGAATTTGAGCCTTGCCTAAAAAGGCACTATGGGGGTGGCAAGAGCCTTTGCCAATATCCGGAATCCCAGGGGTGACAGGTGCAAGCCATTCCTTGCGAAGCAGCGTGGCTTGTCCAGCATGTCATCCCAGGCAGACAGACATTGGATACCCTTTGAATGACACCAGAGTTTAAGCCAATTGTTAAAGCTGATCATCTTATCTCTGTATTGTGGCATCATTCTTGGTGAAGGTAGGATACTGCTCAAGGTCAGGGTCATACCTGCCTGGGCTACATAATCAGAGAGCTCCTCAATGTCTCTTTTCATGTAGTCCAAGGAGGTATGTCTCAGGTCGTTTACACCAGCATGGACAATGACTGAGTCGTATTTGTACCTGCTGTTGAGAGACCTGAGTGCTTGCGTTATGTGGCGGATTCTAGCGCCCGACAGGCAGCTTACTGTGACCTTCTCCTTACTCAGTCTGGTGAGCGGGACGTCAGTGTGTCTGACTATGGAGTCACCAATGACTAGTGTATCTGGCATTGTGTTTGGCCTTAAGGGCTGTGACTGTTTGACACTCTGACTGTGAGGTCTATGTGTTGCAGGTGTTGTGTTCTGAGGTGGTGGTTGTTTGGGTGTCTGCTTTGGTGGCCTCTGCTGTTTTGGTAGATTTTTGATCAGAGCCGCCGAGTATGTCTTTGTGTGTTTATGTGTATGATTTGAGGTTGTGATGGTACTATGTGAGACTGGGTCTATAATGTGTGTGGTAACCTTCTCCTCCTGACTGGTCTTGCCAGTCCTATGTTGAGAGAGCTCAGCCTCCAGTTTGGCCGTATAGTTGCATCTCTCGCATGTATTTGTGTTTTGTGGGAGGAGGAGAGGGTTGTCTGTACATGAGGCAATTGTAACATTGCCTCAATATTCCAAGGTTCACCAGCTGAGCAGGAGAGGACACTAGCAACTGATCCCTCGACATGCTAGAAGGACTAGACAAAAAAACTTTAAAAGAGATTCTCGGGGACGTGGGTGACCGAGAAATGGGGGTTTGCCTTTTTGGGGTGCTATCTATAAGAGTGCCGTATCAAGGTAATAAGTACTGTAGGAGCAAGTGCTAGGTTTAACAGAGAAAAGTCTACTTGGAGTCAAGTAGAGATGATCTTTTTAGGTATTAGAGAAAGTGCTAGTAACAGGGATGCTTAAAGGTAAGATTGAAAAGAATGCACTCTGCAGTGTGCACTAGAGAAGTTAGATATGAAAGTAGGTAACTTGAGTTTTACCTGTTTAAAAAGTTAAGGTTTAGTGGAGAGTTACTATTTTTAAAACAGCAAGATGGACTGAAAGGGGTGGTTACTTTTGTATTTTGGTACTATGAAATACTGTAGGATGGCCAATAAATTTAAATAATTGAAGGGGTGGGATTTCAAAAGTGATGGTTTTGTGATTACTCACATAAGCCAGTGAAAGTAGAGAGAAATGAGATATATGGTCAGATTAACATAAGAGGCGGGCAACTAGAAAGACAGTGGTATTTAACAAGACAATTCTGCCTGACTCAGAACAGAGAGAGCTGTGGTCTCTTTTGAAGTTTTAATATGCTGTTAAAACAGAATGCAAGCAAAACACAAGGTAAAGAAAACAAACTACAGTATTCAAAATATAGAAAGGCAATACAGAAATACAAAAAATAACAGCAAACTAACCTTTCCTTCACAGCAAAGTGTAGCAGAGTCTGGATGAGCCTTTCTGGTAAAGCTGGTATATACACAGAAGGTTTCCTGAAAGCAAAATTCATTACATGAGTTTCATCATTCTTAAACTGTAATGCTAAAGCAATATTCCTAGTAAACTGCTTAATGTCAATAGTAAGTTCACTTACATCCACACTCTGAGAGGGGATGAAAGAAAGACCTCTGTTTAAAACGGATAATTAATGTTTTGTTAAATTATATGTTGAAACATTGACTACTAAGTCCTCTGTATTGGTTTCAATGACTAGCAATATCTTATACTAACAACAATCCTTTTATAGTTGACATCATTAAAAAACACTGGAACATTCTACAATTAGATGAAAATATTATGAGAATAGTAGGAGACAGGCCCTCTTTTAGTTATAAGAACACCAAGTCTCTTAAGAGGTTACTATGTTATAATCATAATAGA